>NC_056745.1:416622862-416745362 GCF_019279795.1 Protopterus annectens | reverse complement strand
TTGAAAACCTTAATCTTTCTGCAGGTCAGATGCTCTACTCCTTCACTCTCTCCAAACTATGGAATACCCTCCCACCCTCTCTTAGGACTACCAGTAACCCAACCCATTTTAAACAATTCCTGAAACAATACCTCTTCTCTCTATGGCACTGCATTTGTGCCAAACCTACACTTCCTAGTACTTGACAATACCTAACATCTCATGAAATACTTCTCTGTATAATCTCTCTCAAGTCCCCTATCATTTTGCCTTTCTTAGCTTTAGCCTATAACTTCAACTGATATTTTTTTCGGCTCTGCTTCATGCAAGCTTATAATTTATCTTATGCACAACATGCTATGAGAGTCAGTCATCAAAGATATACCCAACTATACCAAGCAGTGCCACATACCAGTTTGTATCAACTCTTACTAACTTCCTTCCTCTACATAATAACCTCACAATGTCCCTGATTACAACTCTTATACTACCATACTCGTTAGGAGAAACTACTTCCTGTACGTAGTTTAAACTGATGTTTCTATATCTGTATTCACATGATTTACCTATTTTATATTTCTACTGATGTATAAGTGTACTGCAATCATATGTGTATCTATGTATTTGATTTGAAACTTTTCTTCATTATTGTGGAGCTTTTCTCCCCGGGCTTCCACTGAAAATGGGCTCATTTCAGCCCAGCAGACCATCCTGTTAAACAAACACGAATAAATAACCAAGTAAATGATTTTTCAGTCCGCATAGCTATTAGAAGAGAGAAGATAGGCTAGAGAAGTGAGCATGTACAGTTCCACCCACTTTGAAAATAAAGGTTAATGTTAAAGTTAAAAAATGGATAAGGGAAGGGAGGAGTTATTACATGTGGATTTTTATGTCGATAAGGAGGTTGTTCCCAAGTTTGGTTAAGTAATTTTTGAAAATGGCATGACAAAATGAGTTGTATTTTCATTTTTTGCTTGTTTTTATCAAATGCTTATTCATGCATTTTATTCAATTATTTGTCAACTAATTTGGTGTGCTGGTACAAAGACCTAGTTCAGCCATTTTTTAGGCCATTTGACAGAGAAAATATATAGATATTACATGCTTTACTTAAATAAGCACACATCATGTAAATAAACATACAGTACATTTAGAGTATATGAACAAACTATTTATTATACTGCATTACAGAATGCAGTACAGTTGCACAACATTGGTTACAAGCAAAATTGACCAACATCACAGTTGCAAAACTGATTAATATGATAGCCAGTAGCAAGGGCTGTTGTTAAAGATATTGCATTGTCATGAACATCGTCTGCATTGAGTGAACTAAGCTGTGCTTCATTTACTTGTATTGACTGACTTGAAAACATCAGTATTGATAAGATTCTTGCAGATGACGATTAGCTGAGTAGTTTCTAAGAACTAGTGGTAGTGCTTTCAGAAGGTGGATGCAGCTTTTGTAAAAACAATCCCATTAGCCCCACGACCAGTAGATGGTTTGACCAGCGACTATGAATCTTAGCTCATAATTCAGAGAGTATAGGTTACATTTCTGCTTTTTATTTTTTTTTCACAAAAGGTGGGCAATAACACAGGAAAAGCAATTTGTAGTTTAGGGAGTTGAGTAACAGACTGGCCCTGGCAGCGACTGATAGTTTGTTTCGACCAGTTATTTGTAGTGATGCTCACTATTACTGGAAAGACAGATGAACCCAAATATTTTATTCATTGTACACTGAAGCATTTGGTGATATTAGATGAGTTTTGTGGGATTATGGAAAATGCATATTTGAAAATGAGAATGAGTATATCATCTTTTATGAACTTCATGGCTTTGTATACAATGAAGTTGATTACACAGTTGGACAGTTTTAACATAGTAAGCATTTTGCCACCCAAATTGAATATGGCAATTAAAGTACAGATTTTGATCACTCCAGATTCCAAGGTATTTTTTTACCATTGTGAGATCATTATACTGTCTGTCACCTTATAGTGCTGCATCTGCCTTGTTCCAGTTTTTTTTTTTGGGGGGGGGGGGGTCATAGAGAATTACCACTGTTGTATATCAGTTAATAGATAACATATTGTTACATGTACAGTTTGTATCTGTCTGAAAGTTTTGTTGGAGCCTCTTTTTGAGATTGTCTATGGAAGTAACTGAATAAGGTAACATAATATCTTCTGCATACATGGTGCAGTGTTATTGGTAACATTGTGAGAAACGTATTTATATACAGGGAAAACAGGGGAGGCCAGGCTACTGACACCTATAGCACCTTTCAGCAGTGAATATACCAGTTCCACAGTTATTTCTGTGCAGGCTGCCCTTAATATCCTGAACTAAAGGTAGTTTTTAAAGTGTAGCAGTACAGCCTCAACCATTTTATGCATTTCTAGACACACCTGGAATGAGCAGTTCAAGTTCCTTAATAGCCTAGCTGACATACCTCTCAAATGTACAGATTTTTGCAGCATGTCCAAATTTTTGCCTCATATTTTTGGTCTGTTTTTCAAAAATTGTGGTTTTCTAGCAAATTAGTGACAAATCATTAAAGATTAAAGTTAAAATATAGTGACAGCCAGTTGAGTTTCAGACTTCATACCATTCAGAAAAATACATAGGTTCATAGGTAGGTACTGCTAATGTAAAACCTGTTATTCTATTAACTTTATAAGTTTGTAAGAACAATATTTCAAAATTGTCCTTGTTTTTGGGCATTTGTTCCACTTTTATTTATGGCTTTGTCCAAACTTCTTGTTCAAAGAGTTTGAGAGGTATGATATCTGAGTAATGAGTTTCTTCAGAACTAAGGCACATTTGAATTGTTGCTCATGTTTACTGCTGCAACATAGTTACAAACAGGTTTGAGATCTAAGAGAATTATAGATTTGTTTAAGTGGTCATACAGATGCTTAGCTATGATCTACGCCAGGAGTGGCCATTCTATAATCATGTGCTTTGCTAGATTTTGGGATTTGTATAACAGCTGAAATGCAAGAATGAATAAATTAGTATCTAGTCTGATTACTGGCGAGTGAGCAGTTTCTAGTAACTAACAGTGGGAGTACTGGAGTCAGACTGACAAATGAACATTATAGCTTGAACAGCAGTTTTATCTTTGAGATATTGTTGTTGTTGTTGTGTCTTTCAGCTTTTCCCGGTTAGGTCGCCTCTCAGCAAGAGGTTCTTCGGTTCGATTCTCGGCTGGGGTGCCTTTTGTGTGGAGTTTGCATGTTCTCCCTGTGTTCGCGTGGGTTTCCTCCGGGTACTCCGGTTTCCTCCCACATTCCAAAGACATGCATCTGGAGAATTTCTCCCCGGACCTCCACTGAAAACAGGCTCTGTGGAACCTAGTCGGACTTTCCCGGTCAACAAATGTTAAATAAAATAAAATAAATAAATAAATAGGGGTCGCCACAGCGGAACTCCGGTCCGCTATTGATTGGTAGTTGATTTTTACATGCCAAGTTACCAGCCCTGATGCATAACCTTCAACGAAGGTACACCCATTTACGTATGTCTCCACGCAGAAGACGCTCTAGGTGAGGATCGAACCGGACAGCGTCTTACTGTCAGGCGACAACCGCAGCACCACCACTGCAGATTTTATCTTTGAGATATTACCTAAACTAAAACAAAGCTATAGAATTGTCTTGAAAAGAGAAGAGACTGAGTAAGTCTGCATCTGGTCAGTACTGATTTTATAATTATAGTTGAAGTAATCTATTCTTTCAGTGTACCTGTCTGGTTGGTGATGTGCTCACGGCAGTCACATTTCCTACCTAAGTGTGTTTGGCTGATACTAGAAGGGATAAGGTTGGAGTGATAACACTGTCTACAAAATAGGACTGCATTACCTTTGGTTGTAGGTAGGAGTAAGTGTAGCAGAAAATGACATTGTTTCATGTTGGCAATGCCTTTTTTGTACTCTTGTTTGCCCACTTTTCTAGAGAAAGCAGAGCAGTTCATTTGCGTACTATACTCCAAGTAAGTCTAAATTGGCTGATGACAGCTCATTGATATAAATGGAGAAGAACAATGCACAAAAGACAAAACTCTGAGGGACTCCTTTTTTGGCTGTACACTCTGTGAGTAAGCTCCCCATTTGACACTGCAAGTTTTGTTATTTAGGTACTTTTTAGAATATTTTAAGATAATGTGGGTGCATTTATAGATTTTGTACTGTATGACACCTGCAGTCATGGCTGAAGGCACTGAGAGCATTGAGGAGGTTTATGAACAGAACTGCAGCTGCTTGGTCTTTACCTAAAAGCACATTGAATATGTTTAAAGTATTGTTTTTAAATACTACATAGCAAAAGGACCAATGCTCCAAACATAGGCAAAGAAGTCTCAAAACATCCAAATGGAATAAAAACAGCTTTAATATTCTTCCAGAGTAATCAGCTAAGACACCGTTAGTGCTTTCATGGTTGTATCACACCACTTTATCAGACCATTAAAAATGTTGCTATGGTACTCAGTTTTACATAATGATCATCATCAATTACCCAATTAAAAATACAAAGATTATTCAATTTAAAAACTCATATAACTTATACAATAACTATATATTGTAGCCTTCCCTCTCTAGATTCATCTATTATACTTTAATTTAAAATATATTGAGTCTTAAAATAGTTAGAGGGAATACATATTAAAAAAACATATATACAAACATCTCAACATAAGAATATGCAATACAGCTGAGTTTATTCACTTAGCATTTCATTTAAAAAGAGGCCTATTCTTCAGAATGGGCTTCATGGGTATCCTTTCATTTAGACCTCTACCTCTGTCAGCCCTCAACCTAATTATCCATCTAGTTTCAGAGGTCTCTGTCTTATTTCTCAGGTCACCACACCTTTCATTAGGTGAGACCTGTTCCACTACTTGAAACTTAAATGAATGTAATTGTCCATTCTGGAGTACATGCTTGGCTGGAGCGTTAGTGGGTTTACCTTTTCTGATGTGCAGTAAGTGCTCATGAATATGGAATCTTAATTCCCTATTCGTCTTTCCCACATAGAATGAAGAACACGACTCACAGACTGCTAAATATATAACATTTACACTATTGCAGTTTGCCTTTACCTTAAAAGTGAATGTTTGATGTAAAGCTGGATGAACAAAACTACTGCTCTGTTCAATGAACTGGCACTGATTACATTTTTTACATGGTACCGTACCTATTAAGGTATCGTTCTGTTTCTCTGGTCCATGTGAATAACAGAGCATTCTTTTTAAAGATTTTTTTATTTTTAAACATAAAACTTGGTGTCTCTCCTAACAATTTTTTTAATTTCTAGATCTTGTGTTAGCATAGGCTAATATTTCCTCACCGTGTCTGTCACTAAATTACTATTATAAGCATAATATGTAGGCAGCCTCACTATTTGATTGGATGTTTTTTTTATTCCTAGTTGGAGTATTATATTTAGATGAAAAATATGGTTTCCCTGTATCACTTCTATGTGTAATGCTGTCTCTGATGATGATACCCAATTTACTATCTTTATAACTCCTATCACTTAACCTTTTCCTCAAATTTGCTCATTAAATCTTATATCTTCAGCTACCAATCTCGATGTCCTAATGGTCTGATGAAGTGGCGTGATACAACCATGAAAGTGCTAACCGTGTCTTATCTGATTACTGTGGAAGAAGATTAAAGCTGTTTTTACTCCATTTGAATGTTCTAAGGTTTCTTTGCCTATGGTTGGAGCATTGGTCCTTTTGCTGTGAAGTGTCTACTTTTATTTTTGGCCAAACGCTTTATTTATACACCCAGCAATACTTTGTGTGTTTATTGTTTTTAAATAAATTGAACCAGCTGTTGATACTCTAAAACTGATATGCTGAAATTCTGGGTAGTGTATTCCGTATGGCTGTTGACATTCCCTGTAGTAGTAAGGGGAAGTAGTATGATTGCCCAGACATATTCTAGATGGGGGATGAATGCATTAATGGCTAGTGCTTGCCATGACTGAGGCTGAGGTGGTTAGCGATAGAGTAGCAAGCTTTAATTATTTGTTCACTTTTTCTCTAATTAATTCAAAATAGACATTACATGAAAGGTTAGGCTCCATTATGAGGCACACACACACACACACACACACACACACACACACACACACACACACACACACACACACACACACACACACACATGGTTCCCCTTTAGAAGGTTGAATGGCTGAAATCTCGAAATGCATATAGTTGAGACCATATGCTCGAAATTTCAGAAACTCGTCTTTCTGAATGGGGTCAGCATACAGTGCAGACTGGGAGATTTCCCTTTCTGTACTGTAGTGCGATCTCCAAGTTAGAATAAATAAGTAGCGGGGGCGTGGGGGTACAGGGGGCTTGCCCCCTGCAGAAACATTGTTTTGTAGGGTTTTTTTAGTTCCCTTTCAGAAGGTTGAGCTTCTGAAAATTTGAGCATATGGCTTCGGCCATATGACTTCCGAGATTTCAGCCAGTCGACATTCTAAAGGGGAACTATATATATATATATATATATATATATATATATATATATATGTATGTGTGTATATATATATATATATATATATATATATATATATATATATATATATATATATATATATATATATATATATATATATATATATATATATATATACAAACACTATAGCGTATTATATTTTGGGACTGATATTATTAAAATGAAATTTTATGATCATTTGTAAGATGTTTCAAACAACAAGATGACAATTTTCGTAACAATGAATGCTGTTACAGAACCAGTGACAAAGTAGGAATTTTTTGAATTTACAAAGTATAGGTTCCTGGCATATGAAAAAATGAGGCAATATGTGTACAAAGTTATTGATAATGAGGTGGTGGTACTAATAATAGCATGTATGAATAAAGAAAAAAAAGAATGGGGTTGAGTACTGGCCATTGGAGTACACCTATTAAGATGTGTTCTTTTGACATATTGTTACTTGTCTGCACTGTCAAAGTTCTTTGATTACGCTATTGTCTTCTTTCTGAAATATGGTTACATGCCTGCACACAAAAGGTTTTTTGATTAAAGTAATTCCAAAGCCACTTAATATTTTTTAACTGTACTATAGATGGTTTAGCCTTTTAAGAAATATGCAGTGGTCCACATATTCAAATGCTCCCTTGAGCTGTACAAATTTTCTTCCAATAAGTCAACTCTTTTCTGTTGATGTGCAAATTGTATTGGTTACAAGGCATATAGCAATAAGCATTTTTTGTCCTACCCTAAATCCATGAACATCACTTAAAAGGCCATATTAGCCAATCTGAGCAAAAGCCTGAATAAATTAGTTTTTGAATGCTTTTGTGATTGGTCCCAGAAAATAAAAGTTAAAAGTCTACTTTGATTTTTATGTTGTCTTTCTTAGCAACTGTCTAGTATGATGAACATATTTAGGACTTTGGGGACAGCATAAACAACATGAATAACTTTATCAAATGTTACTATTGACAATGCAGCTGAAGAAGCATGATGTAATCAGTGACATTAATGGAAAGAGGTTTAGATGAGATTGCAGTAACAGCCACAGATGTCACAGTCATGCAGGTCTGCAAATACTTGGAGATGTTCAACTTTTTTGTGCATAATTCATTATTTTTATGATTTTTCAATAAAAATCAAGCTCTCTGGGGACAGAGTAGTAATACAGGTATATAGTTATAGTTGTGAAAGTGCCGGCACTGGTATTAATGTCAGGATACAGGTTTGCAGAATGCATGCTAGAAATTATGCAGCCCATAAGATGGGTGTTTGAAGTACCCTTACTTACTTGGTACATAGGTTCATAGGTTCATAGGTGTGTACTAGGCTAATGGCCCTGGAGCCTTTACAAGCCTAGCCCATAAGATTACCCTGGCATCGTGCCACCTGACCTTAGTTCCCAGTGCCTCTGTCAAGTAGAGCCACTGTAGTGATCCCCGGAGTGAATTTTCTATTTCCCATCCGCTCATCAGGATTTCTCTTGAAGAGGGCCAGTGAGGTGCTCTGTTTGACATGTATGCAAAGTCTATTCCATAGCATGGGCAGTCTTTGGGTTATAAACCTGTCCCTCCAGCATGTTCTATTGATTGGGGTAATGAGGTTGAGATCTCTGGAGCGTGTGGGGCGGAGGGATTGGGATTTCTTTAGATATAGCATTTCTAACAGAGGTGGGTCAGACATGGCTTTGTAAGTCAAGCAGAGATCACCTCTAAGTAGGCAATATGAGACAGATAACAGTTGGAGTTTTTTGAGTCTGTCCATATAGAACAAGTGTTTAAGGCCTAGAATCCTCTTTGTGAGGTACATTTGCGGCCTCTCCAGTTGTTTCAGGTGTCTAGTGAGGTACATGCCAAATGGGGCATTGTACTTGATGATTGGCCTAATGAGGGAAGAGTAGAGGAAGACAATGACCTCTTTCATCCTGGATGCAAAACCCTTAGTAATGAGATGTGCCACAAAGAAGGACTTTCTGACCACAGTGGCAATGTGGTGGTCGAAAGAGAGGTTGCTGTCAACCTGTGTTCCCAGATCTGTTATAACGCCTTCTTGTGTTCAGTGGACTACCACTGATGTGGTAATTCATGGGAACCGGGTTTTTCCCAAAGGAGATGACGACACATTTTTTGGCATTGAACTTAAGGCCATGGTTCTGACACCAGTCATTGGTCTCAGTGAGGCCTTTCTGTAGGATGTCAACATCACTTGGGGAGTTAATAATAGCGCCCAACTTGCAATCGTCTGCAATCTTTGTCAGCCAGAGTCCCTTTGTGTTTGCCTGGACTTCAGAGAAGTAGATACCAAACAGGAGAGGACCCGGGACTGAACCCTGTGGGATTCCACTCATGACTGGTCGACAGTCTGACTTGGAGTCAGCTACTTTCACACTATGGGTTCTATCTGTGAGCCAGTTTGCAACCCACCTAGTGATATAGGGGTTGATGCCTAGCTGATTGAGTTTTTCTATGATTCCTGAGTGGGGATTGGTATCAAAGGCCTTGGCCAGATCAAGGTAGGCTGTGTGAACCACCTTGCCTTCATCCACAGCTGTGGTGATTGTCTCAAAGAAGTTGACCAAGTTGAGCAGGCATGATTTACCCTTCACAAAACCAAACTGTCTTGTATCCTGAGTTTGGAGATTCCCTATATTCTTGTTTATTAAGTCCATAATGATTCGTTCCATAGCTTTGCATATCAGACTCATTAGGCTAATGTGGCGATAGTTCCCAGGGTCAGTAGTCACTCTCCTTTGTGGAGAGGGTTGACAGTAGCAGTGCACCATTCAGTAGGGACAAAGCCTGAGGTGAGGCTGTGATTGAACAGGACACACAGGTGAGGTGTCAGTTCACTCTGTAGTTCATGTAGAACACATCCAGGGATATTGTCAGGTCCCATAGAAGCTGTATTCTTGGCCTTGGATAGTGCTGTTTTAACTTATGCAGCAGTAATACTGGATGCCTGGCAATCTACTGTTGATGTGATAGGGCCTTTGTGAGGGGAGAGGGGGATAAAGTTGGCACTGAATCTGTCGGACAGTATATTGGCAATATCTGTTGGCTCGGTATAGGAGGTACCATTGTGCAGTAGTTCAGAGCAAATCTGGGTATTGCCATAGAAATTCTTTACATAACTATAGAAGGCCTTGTAGTTGTCTTTACTATCTGCTGCAATTATGTTTTCATAGCTAGCTTTAGAGGATTTGATGAGGGATCTCAACTTTTTGTTGAGGCTGATAAGGGAGTTTTTCCAGTCTTGGGGACTTCACCATATTCCACATTAGTTTCCTCCTTTTGTTGTAGAGTTTGTTTATGCAGGTGACCACCAGATTGGCTTCCTATTTTTGGAGGAGAGCATCTTGGTTCTATTGGGTATGGCTATATCCATGCATTTATGTATGTGTTCGTACAGTGCATTGGTGTATGATTCAGTGGTCATGCAACTATTCTCCATTTGCATGGGTGCCGTGAAGTTAGCCACCTCTGTTTTTAGGAGCCCAAATTTGGCTTTGGAGAAGTTTTTCATGGTGGTTACCTTTGCGGGTGGTGGGAGGGATGTGTATTTTCAAGGTGATTAGTTTATGGTGGATCTAACCAGGGAGGAGTTGACTACTGGTGTAGAGCAATGGTCGCCATGTTTGTAATGACCAGGTCAAGGATGTTGCTACCTCTGTTAGGGGTAATAACGAGCTAGTCCAGGGCATTGGAATTAATGAATTCCAAGAAATGTTGGGCAAGTGTATTGGTACATGAGTAGTTTTCCCAGTTAAAGGGAGGGTAGTTGAAGTCGCCCAGTATGAGAGTGTTAGGTTGGACCCTAATATTCTTCAGGGTGCTTAGGAACGTGGAGTGTGAGTCTTGGGACATGGTTGGGACCTATAGCAGGCTGCAACCTAAATCGGTGTCTTACTCAGTGTTAGCTGCACCTGAAGTATCTCTGATGCATTATGTTGGGCTGCCAGTCTGGAGGTGCATGCATCCTTTATGAATATGGAAACACCACCACCTTTGGAGCTTCGGTTCAAGTTCTGGGGCCGAAAGGTGTGGAATGAGTTATAGCCTGGCAGTGCAGGGGTGCTTCCTGCTGCCTTGAACCAGGTCTCTGTTACAGCACAAATGTCGATGTTCTCCATTTTAAGGAGTTCTTCGAGCGAGTGCATTTTGAAATTTAGACTTCTAGTGTTGAGCAGCATGACCCTCAGACGGCATTTGTTTGTAGTTGTTATAGTGGTAATTTGGTCTTTTGAACACCACCTAAAAAAGGCTCTATAGGGGTGACAAGAGCCTTGGCTAATATCTGGAAGCCCAGGGATGACAGATGCAGGCCATCTCTGACAAAGCATTGAGGTCTGTCAGTCTTGTCATCCCAGACAGACAGTTAATAGATCTCCTTAGAACGACACCAGAAACTTAACCAGTTGTTGAAATCTGCTTGTACTGTGGAATCATTCTGGGTGATGGTAGGATGCTGCTCAGGGCTATGGTCATACCTGCCTGTGCTACATAATTTGAGAGCTCCTCCATGTCTCTTTTCATGTAGTCCAGGGAGGTACGTCTTAGGTCATTTACACCCACATGTATAATGACAGAGTCATATTTGTACCTGTTGTTGAGGGACCTGATTGCATGCGTTATGTGGCAGATCCTGGTACCTGACAGGCAGCTGACTGTTAATTTCTCCTTATTCAACCTAGTGAGTGGGACATCAGTGTGCCTCACTATCGAGTCACCTATGACTAGCATGTTGGGCATGCTGTTTTGCCTTAGGGGCTTTGGTTGTGTGGCACACTGTTTAGGAGAGTTATGTGTCTCATGATTAGTGTTGTGTTGTGGTGGTCAAGTGCATTTCTGTATTGAAGGTCTCTGCTGTTTAGATAGATTTTTATTGACAGCTTCCAAGAAGGTGGGTGTGTGGTTTGTGTTGTTATGTGAAGGCAGTGCTGGTGTGTGTTCTGAAGGGCTATGTGTTCCATATGGTGTGGTGCAAGTGTTCACCTTCTCCTGTTGACCAGCTATTCCGGTCTTGGCTGGAGAGTGCATGGCTTCCAATTTGGATATATAAGTGCATCTCTCGCAAGTCTGAGTGTTGGGAGGTAAGAGGAGAGGATTGTCTGTGTATATGATACAGTTGCCCAAGTTCATCAGGTTAATAGGAGAAAGCACAGGGAACTCACCTTTAGACATGCCTGGAGGGGTGGACATTAATAATAAGTACTGGAGCTGTTTCCTTGTAGAACGTTTAGTGCTGTGTGCTACAATAATTGCTGCAGGAAGTTTTGTAAAGTGCTAGACTAATAAGCTAGCAAAAGTGCAGTAGAGGAGAGAACTAGGAGATGTAAAGGAAAAGTTGAAGAGCAGACTTTGGCACTGCTCAGAAGTTTACAAACTGTCCTGGATACAGCAAATCTGTATCTGCACTAGACTAGTTACAGGAAAGGTAGGAAACAAGTGCAAACACGGGCTTTTAAAACAGAAAGTTGAACGAGATGGAAAGACTGCCCAAACGGCCAATAAACTACAATTTCTGGGCCAGAAACCACTTCTCTTGTGGCACTTACCACTCCCAGTGACAAGCTAGAAGGCTTCCCTTTGACATAGAAAGGCTTGGGGGGCTCAGAAGCTTACAAACAGTCCTGGATACAGCAAATTTGTATCTGGACTAGACTAGTTATAGGAAAGGTGGGAAACAAGCGCAAATGCAGGATTTTAAATCAGAATGTTGAAATAGATGGAAAAAACCTGGCCAAATGGCTAATGAACTACAATTTCTGGGCCAGAAAACACTCCTCTTGTGGTAGATAGGCTACCTAGTGCTTACTACTCTCAACGATAATCTAGAAGGCTTCCCTCCAACACAGAAAGGTTTGGGGGCTCAGAAGCTTACAAACAGTCCTGGATA
This sequence comes from Protopterus annectens, assembly GCF_019279795.1. NCBI lineage: Eukaryota > Metazoa > Chordata > Ceratodontiformes > Protopteridae > Protopterus > Protopterus annectens. Next base: position 416,732,964 of record NC_056745.1, on the reverse strand, counting down.
CAGCAAATCTGTGTCTGGACTAGACTAGTTACAGGAAAGGTGGGAAACAAGCGCAAACATGGGCTTTTAAACCAGAAAGTAGAAAGAGAAAGAAATACTGCCCAAATGGCCAATAAACTACAATTTCTGGGCCAGAAACCACTCTTGCGGTAGACAGGCTACCTAGTGCTTACCACTCCCACTGATAAGCTAGAAGGCTTCCCTCCAACACAGAAAGGCTGGGGGGAGGGGTCAGAAGCTTACAAACACAGGAAAGGCGGGAAATAAGTGCAAACGCTGGCTTTTAAACAGAAAGTTGAAAGAGATGGAAAAAAACTGCCTAAACGGACAATAAACTACAATTTCTGGGCCAGCAACCAGTCTTGTGGTAGATAAGCTACCTAGTGCTTACCACTCCCACTGATAAGCTGGAAGGCTTCCCTCCAACACAGAAAGGCTTGGGGGGCTCAGAAGCTTACAAACAGTTGTGGATACAGCAAATCTGTATCTGGACTAGACTAGTTACAGGAAAGGCAAGAAACAAGCTTAGAATTTTTTTTTTTGTAAAATGGAAAGAGAAAAAGGAGAAACAGAAGATAATTCAAGGTTAAGGACCTAAGTGGCTTGCCCTTCTCAAATGTTCTCTCTGTGTTAGGTAGAATGAGCTACTGACACTAGACTGGGATAGAGCTGAGATACAGCTGAACAGATGGGACTGGTAGGAGTGTCTGTAGTCAAAATATGATCTCATTGTACTCGGTTGAGTGAGCAAATGAGATAGACCTAGGAGGAGTGTTCAAACTATCACTTTTTTGGGGGAGGGGGGTTGAAGAAAAGGTGGGATAGTAATTACTGAAGTATGTTAGAGATGAAATGATTGGCTGTAATGACTTGAAGTGGCTTTAAGTTTCAAACAACAGCTTACAAGACTGGCTTATAAGGGTTTCTGATGATGTGAACAGAACAATTTTATATGGGATTTTTGATACTTCTTGGACAAATATTCTCCTTGTCGCATGTCCAACCTCTAATGTACTCATGTTGAATGATTTTGTAGTACTGTACAGTGTGCAAGAAAACTACTTCTAAAAACTATATTTTGCGTGTTTTGATTACCATGCCTAGATGCACATAAAAATGTCTACAGTTATATGCTGCCTTTCAGTGTGCGGTGTTCCTCTTGTGTTATAGTTAACAATAAATGTGATGCTAGATGATCTCTGTGACTCTTGTAATTCTACCTCCCCTACGGCCCTTCCTACATTTGTCTGTCAGTCCATTTCTGGTAACCTATTTGAATTTATTTCTTTGTGTCTGTTGATCCAGCCTTCACTGTACACAGACTCTGAGAAAAAAAGCTTGTGCTTCTTCCTTTGTGTGGCACCTGTATCTGTTTTACATCCTTATTACAGAAATTATCTGAGCTATCCAGCAAGTCAGCAATCCCTTTTCGTAGTTTATACAATGAATAGGAATAATTTCCCAATTGTTTTTCATAGACATACCATTAAAACATATCAATTTTAAGTGTCTTGGCTTGACTTAGAATATCTTCTGTAAGTTTATAGCTGTGCAAGCATGCTAATATTTGTATCAGCTGTCCTCCTCTTTCACCTCACATTCTAGTACCTCTGTGGATTTTTTCTGTTATTGGTTCTTATAATCTGGGTAAGTTAATCATGTTTTCAACAATTCTAGCAGAATTATTTTCAGTTTGTATCCAGGACATGCTTTAACAATCCTATTTTTCATGTTGTTTCTTCTTTATTTTCTAGGGCATCTGATTTTCCTGGTTGTTACTGTATCTTTTTTATTTCTGCCAGCCTTTTACTGTGTTGCTCTACCTCTGATCTTTACCAAGCCCTGGATTGCTTCTCGCAGCTTATTTGCTTCTCTTTTTTGATTAACTACCGTTTTCCTCATCAGGCTTACATAATCAGTGGCTGTCATCAGCTTTTTGATGTGGAGTTGCTTTAAACTCTGTGAGCTTATAATGCCTTTTGTCTTTATCATCAATCCTGTGATTTTTTTTTTATTGTTTCTGTTATATCCTGGGAAATAAGGAGACCACACGGTACTGGAGTTGTAAGGCCTTTCTTTATTAAGAGCCTTTAGGTGCGCACCCATGCTACATGTTCACAACTTCGCCATCGCCATAATACACCGGAAACAACCTGTTACCAGAGATATATATAGAGAACCAACACTACATGTTGCTAATTCCCCAGAGCGCCCCCACAGTACAACAACAGCATTACTTGCCCGATACTACATTCCTCCCCTTTTAAGCATTTAATACGCTTCTTACATAAGAAAAACAAGGGAGCACGCCACAAACAATCCATCTAGTACTTAATTCCTAAATACCCAGCAAGTATTAAACGGTTACCCTGCAATCGAATTAGGTTGCTCTTTTAAACTAGACATGCAATTGTTACATTGATAGTCCTTCAAGTAACTAGGTTTAACCAGTGCCCGCTTAGAACGGCGCAATGGTACCACCCTGGGTGACTCTGGTGTCACAGTTACCACCTCTGGTACCGGTGTATCCATCCCTGGAACAGTTGGATCCTTGGGAACCTCTCCTTCCGAGTCCCAGCGGTCTCCCTCGGCCCCCAAGATCGGAGATCCTCCTGCCGCTGCGAGCCCTTCTCCCGAAACTAATGGCATTTCCGGGGCTTGCAGTTCCATGGAGTCCTTCTCCTGCACACTCCGCAGAATCTGGTCCACATGTCTCCTCACTACTAAACCTCCATTCAACCTCACCTGGTATGACAGGGGACCCGTGCTCTTGACAATAAACCCTGGAATCCATTTAGGTCCATAGCTGAAGTTTCGCGTCATCACTGCATCTCCCTCCAGGAAACTTCTCTCTCTCCGTCGTTGATCATGATATTCTTTTTGCCTCCACTGTATCCTCTCTACCTTAGCTCAGATGTTTGGATGCACCAGATCCAACGTGGATCTTAATCTCCGTCCTTGCAACATCTCGGCAGGAGACAATCCCGTGGTAGACTGGGGTGTAATGCGGTAGTTGAATAACACCCTTGATACTTTGGCTGCCATACTTCCGTCTCCGGCCTTTTTCATCATCGCTTTAAAGGTCTGGACAGCCCTTTCAGCACATCCATTTGAAGCCGCATGGTATGGTGCTGATGTGACATGTACAATGCCATTTTTTTCCAGGAACCCCTTGAACTCTTCACTCATGAAACATGACGCATTATCTGATACAATAGTCTCGGGTAATCCTTGACTACTGAAACTCTTTCTCAGGCAGTCAATGGTAGTGGTAGAAGTGGGTGTTTTGACTGGGTAGGCATCCATCCATTTAGAATGAGCATCCATTATTATCAAAAACATTGCCCCCATAAAAGGTCCTGCATAGTCTATATGAAGTCTCTGCCAAGGTCTACTCGGCCACTCCCATGGGTGTAGTGGTGCCATCACAGGTAAGTTGCGATGCTGCTGACAGGTTTTACACTCTTTCACAGCGACTTCAATGTCGTGGTCCAACTTTGGCCACCAAAAATAACTTCGTGCTAAGGCCTTCATTCGGGTGATGCCCACATGACCTTGATGCAGCTGTTGTAAAAGTGCACGTCTTCCTGGGGGCGGAATTATCACTCGTGCCCCCCACAACACGCATCCATCTTGCACACTCAGCTCTGTTTTCCTCACCTCATAAGGCCTGAAAACTGGATCAGGGTGTTGTGTTGCCCAGCCTTGCTGGACCCATTGAAACACTCGAGCCAACACCGGGTCTTTGCGTGTCCATTCGCTCAATTCTTTCGCTGACACCAACGTGATGTCCTCCATCATCAACACTCGGTCCTCCATTTCCTCCTGCTGGGGAGGCCCCGGTAGCGGCAGACGGCTCAACGCGTCCGCATTGCTATGGTGTTTCCCAGGCTTATAAACAATCTCATATTCATAAGCTCTTAATGTTACAGCCCATCTCTGAATTCGAGGAGAAACCATCTGAGGCACGGCCTTCATCTCGTTGAACAGTGACAACAAAGGCTTATGATCGGTACACACAGTAAACTTCCTGCCATAGAGGTATTTGTGGAACCTCTTAATTCCAAACATTACAGCCAAACCCTCTTTGTCTAGCTGGGAATAGTTTGACTCTGCTGGTGTTAAAGTTCGTGACATGAACCCAATGGGTCTTTCTTGTCCATCTGGCATCCGGTGTGCCAACACGGCCCCTAACCCATACGGTGAGGCATCACATGACAAAATTAAGTCCTTGTGACTATCGTAGTGCACCAAAACCTCTGAAGACTGCATCAGTTCCTTGGACTGCTCAAACGCTTTGTCTTGTTCCTCCTGCCACATCCACAGGGTCTCCTTCCTTAACAGTTTATGTAAAGGAGCTAACAGCGTTAACAGATTTGGTAGGAACCTGTTATAATAATTGAGTAAGCCTAAGTAAGCCTTCAGCTCTGTAACATTTGTGGGTGCGGGTACCTCTTGGATGGCTTTTACCTTGTCTGGCAGGGGGTGTAGGCCCGAGGCATCCACCTTGTAACCCAGGAACTCTGCTTCCTTTACCATGAAAGCACATTTACTCCTCTTCACCCGTAAACCAGCCTCTCGCAGTCGACTTAGCACCTCGTTCAAAGTCTCCAGATGCTCGCCATTGTTCCTTCCCGTCAACAGGATGTCGTCCAGATACACAGCCACCTTCGGAATTCCTGCCACCAGTCCCTCCATTATTCTCTGGAAAATAGCTGGACTAGAGGAAACCCCAAAGGGTAAACGATTGACTTGGAACAGTCCTTTGTGTGTGTTAAGGGTGACATAGGCCTTTGACCCTTCTTCCAGAACTACTTGTTGATATGCCTGACTGAGGTCCAGTTTACTAAACTTTTCACCTTCCGACAGCTTTTCAAATACATCCTCCACCTTGGGTAATGGATACTGCTCCAACTTCGAAACTTGGTTCACTGTTAACTTGTAGTCACCACATATGCGTACAGTATTATCTGGCTTTAATACTGGAACAATTGGTGCTGCCCATTCCGAAAACTTCACTGGCTCAATTATACCTTGCTTAGTGAGTCGTTCCAACTCAGTCTCCACTTTCTTCTTCATTGCCTATGGTACGGGTCGAGGTTTGTAAAATCTTGGCGTTGCATTTTCTTTAACATGTATCTTTGCTGGTGGACCCCTCCAGGTCCCCAGTTCCTCTTTGAACACTTCTGCATTGTTCTCCAGCACATCTTGCAAGGCCAGCCCCTGCTGTTCTACTTTATGTAGCCGTAGACAACCCATTTCCAGCTCCTTGAGCCACGCCCGGCCTAGCAGGTTTGGTCCCTTACCTGCTACCACCATGACTGGCAACTGTTTGACTTTATCTTTATGTTTTACAGTTACTTTGGCCATCCCCAGTGTGGGAACTGTTTCACCGGTATATGTTTTCAAAGTCACTGAACAGTCCCGCAGCTTCTGAGCTTCTTTTAGCCATAACTTTCCATACTCAACCTTGGACAGAACCGTCACACTACATCCGGTATCCACTTCAAACTGCACCATTTTACCATTTAAGTCCAACTGGGTTGTGATGGGATCAACTCTTTCCCACCTGGCCTCTTCCATGTTAAACATCGTAAACACTTCCTCATCTTCCCTGGTGTTTTTATTTGTACCTTCATGCATGTGGTGTGCATACTGCCGTTTTATTTTTCGGTTTCCCTTTCTGTCCATCATACTGCTCTTGTCCTCCCCCTTTCTCGGCTGGTCCCTAGAGGGCGTTGAGCGGCACATTTTCTTCACATGGCCCTTTTTCCAGCAAGCATGGCATTTTTCATTTAAGAAATGACAGTTCCTTGCCAGATGTTCTCCGCCACACCTGTAACAGGCATACTGACCAGACTTCCCTGGTGTTTTATGCTCCCCGACCACTTTATGCACTGGCAGTGGGGTAGCACCCCTGCTCCCCACCCCTTCGATGGTTCTTGGTTGTAAATCACGAATGTCTTTATTCGCCATTTCTATGGCCTGTGCCAACTTCAAGGCCTTTTCAAACGACAACTCAGGCTCCGCCAACAATCTGCATTGTATGCGGTCATCTGCAATGCCACATACGAGCCTATCTCGTAGCATTTCTGTCAGTCTGTCCCCATAATTACAGTGTTGCGCCAGTTCCCTCAGCACTGCGACATACTCCGTTACCGTTTCATTAGCCATTCTAGTCCTTGAATTTAACTTGAACCTTTGGACTATTGCACTCGGCTTCGGGTTATAATGTGACTGAAGCAAGCTCGTCAACTCCGTGAACAATTTATCCCCTGGTTTATCAGGACTCAATAAGTTCCTCATCAGACTGTACGTCTTGCTGCCCACCGAGCTCAGCAATATGGCTCGCTTCCGGCCCGCATCCAGTATCTGGTTTGCTTCAAAAAAATGTTCCAACACTTCACAATACTCCTCCCAGGTCTGGGTCTGACAGTCGTATGCAACCAGCGACCCCAACATGGAACCAGACATAACCCCGGCAGGCCCAGTCTCTTCGTCGTCCGACATTAACTGCACCCCGCCGTTTTCACTCGCAGCGGACTCGGAGGCCTCCCATCCTCGTCGCCAATATGTTATATCCTGGGAAATAAGGAGACCACATGGTTCTGGAGTTGTAAGGCCTTTCTTTATTAAGAGCCTTTAGGTGCGCACCCATGCTACATGTTCACAACTTCGCCATCGCCATAATACACCGGAAACAACCTGTTACCAGAGATATATATAGAGAACCAACACTACATGTTGCTAATTCCCCAGAGCGCCCCCACAGTACAACAACAGCATTACTTGCCCGATACTACAGTTTCTTTCACCTGGAACTGGTTTATTAATTACTTTTCCATCACCCTTTGCCCAGAGCTGTGTGTCTAAGCAGCCATCTTGCTTGAACTCCTTGGCATCCTCACTCGGCATCTACCAAATTGTCTGTTTTTGTACTTTTGTAGTTGTATTTTTTTTACAACTGTTTTACATCTGAGCTTGTAGTATGCCATTCAGGCTATAGTGCTATACTCAAACCCTGGAAATCAGAAACATTATTGCCAGTGGTAAGCCATCTTTTTCGCTAGTGGTAGCATCTCTGATTCAGAGACAACCCTACCACAGTGATCTACTGTGATGAGGTGAAGCACTGCAGTGGGCTGTCTCTCTGATTTACCAAAAATGTAAATGAGGCATTGCAGGAGGGAGAGACATATCATATTAAACTATGTGCTCTCCCTTAGAATGTCTGCGGTAGGTGGTTTATGCAGCCAAGCAATTGATAGAACCTGCATAAATCACTACTGACAGTTGCATTAATTAATATTGCCAAAAATTCCCATTCACCCACTCCTTTCAGTAGGTGAGATCGTGTTAGAGCTAATTGCCAGGAAGTTTAGAAGATAGTCATTATTGGGGGTGCATGTGTGTATGCGTCTGTGGCTGCATATGTGAGTGTGTGCAGAAGTATGAATGGTCTCATTTGACTGTGTGCCTGCCTGAGTGGTCACAGTAGGAAGGTTTGTTTGGGGATTGGCAGTATGTGTGTGTGTAAGTGTGTGTGTGTATGTATGTGAGTATGCACGTGTGTGTGTGTGAGTGTGTGTGTGTGTGTGTGTGTGTGTGTGTGTGTGTGTGTGTGTGTGTGTGTGTGTGTGTGTGTGCGCGTGAGTGAGACAATATCTGTGTGTGTTTTTGTGGGTCCATTTATTAGTGGGGATTACATATCTCTCAAGTATCCATTTTGGCTGCAACCGTACCACTTATAGCTGGCTAATTTCTGAATCCTGGTCAAAGAAGGTTCTTTCATAATGTACTCATTTCACTTAGTTTGATATTTCATCAATAATACAGACAGGATGTGCAATAGATTACAGTTGGTTGGCACATTTATAGGCATTTAGTAGGATGAAACTCATAATTCCAGTGTCAGAACCACTTTTTAAAGCTTTCCACCAATGCACAGAAGGTTAATTACAGATTATATGGAAGCAAAACAGTCACTATGTAAAACTAACTGGACTGAAGAGTTCAGTGGAAAAACTCCAGATGGAATATGAAAAGTTTTGAAAGAGAAATTGTTTGAGTGCAAACTATCCCTGTATTCTGTCTCCTACAGGCTTTTGAGGGAAGATCTATGCCTGGCATACAGGGACTTGTCACACCCCACTCTGATGGACCTCCTGCATATCCACAAAATAAATAGCACCAGAATTACCCTTTCTAAAGACTTAAACCTTGCCTGTGATATAAATAGGACTTGCTGGAGAGATAAGTATATGTCCCAGAGACTACCCCATCTATGGAACAGGCTCGCCATCCATGTGAAGCAGAGTTCTTCCCTAACCCAATTCAAGTGCAACTTGGACAACTAGATGGGAAACAGGAAATTCATCCCTGGTTTGGCACCTGTGTCTGTAATGGACAGAGGTAACCTGTAAATGGTTTATTTTACAGGCCCGTGCTTACACTTATCAAGGGTATCAGAACTTGTCAGAGATTTGGGATGCATGGCTAGGCTTAAAAAGGCCATTGTGGTCATTAGCCTAGTAAAAACCTATGAACCTATGAACCTATAAAAATCAAAAAAATGTTTAACATTAGGATCTAGGCATACAATGTCAGGGGGATATATTTCCATAAGAACAAGATATTTGATTAAGGTGAGAGACAAAAATGTAAGAAATGGAAGAGCGGTCAAACAATAACTTTGAAAACTGAAATAAACAAGCTGAACAAACAGATTAAGCAGTGTAAGACAAGATCAAGAAAAACAAAGAAAATTGTATATAAAGATATTATACATAATAGGAAACCTTTTTATAGATACATAAAATGTAGGAGTAAAGACATACACATTGATAAACTGTGTGCAAATTCTAAAATTTATTCTTAGACACAACAGATTAAAGATATATTTACAAAATCTTATGCAAAACAGTTTGGCTTCACTAAAGGGGTGATAAGCCATCCTAGTGACAGCCAGGTAACCTCAGGTACTGGAATCAAATTAGATTTTATTAAAAAAGAAGTGTGCAAACTGGATCCAAACAAAGCACAGGGAGGAGACAAAATTTGTAATAATGGCCTGAGAACACTTCACCAAGAACTTATGGTACCATTATATCTATAATTCACTATTTCCTATAAATATGGGGAGATTCCTCAAGATTGGAGACATGCATTTATTAAACCTGTCTTTAAGGGAAAGGGGAGTAGGACAAACCCAGACATATATAAACCCCTAATTTTACTTGCATGTTGTGAAAAAATAATGGAGAAGGTAATATTGGATAAGTTATTGTCAGAACTGGATAGGTTGGGAATTGAAACCATATATCAGCATGCCTACGTTGAAAATAGAGGGGTTGGGAGGGTGGCCTAATGGTTAAGGTGTTTGCCTTACAAACACAAGGTGCAGGGTTTGAGTCTCACAGGGGATAATTGGCTAGGCTTAAAATGGCCCGCAAGGGCAGTTAGCTTAGTACTATCCTATGATCCTATGATCCTATGAATTACCACCTGTAACTATACTGTGTTCTATAACAATATAATAGCAGCTATGAATGAAAAATTGTGCTGTGATGAAGCCCCACCCTATTCAACACCACTGCCACTACTTATACCCTTCTTAAACTGATCAGTACCAACCCTAAATCCAATATTACCCACAAACACATAATAATACTGCAAAAGATAGTGAAAACTCTACAAAAACAACAACGTGAACTATTAAATAATGGAGATATTCACCCTAATCTTGAAACACAGTAGTGATAGTACCCAGTTTCAAACCACAAAGAGAAAAAATTCAAGCCCCAAAGAGAAAAATTATGAAGCTATTAGCTATAGTAAGAGGGCATTATTTTATTTTTATTTTTATTATCTCTTAGGTATAAATATATGTTTAAATTTATTTGAATAATGTGAATCATGCATGTACGTGTTGTATATATATATGTGTATATATTTTAAGATATATTTAAAGTGAATTTAAATTCTTTGTATGTGTATATATAAAAATTCTCTTGTGTGTATGGGGTTGCCCTTTTAAATAATTTTAGGTTAGTGAGTGAGTGGGTTGGGCTGAAGCATTTGTTTAATTGGTTCTCCTACTTAAATGTCTCATTTCTGTTGTAAAATTATACTGATGAAGGGTGTAGACCCAAAAGCTTTATCGAATAAACTGGTTTTGGTGTAACTTCGTTTGTGATATTCACCCTAACACAGGTCCTTATGATACCAATCCTACTACTAATATAAAACCTCCCAAAGTAACCCAAATCAGTACCAGACCAGCAAATAGTCTACTCATTCTAAATCTAAATATCAGGAGCATCAACAAAAAGATACATGAGCTTCATGCTCTGATCTCACAATATCTCCCAGATATAATCAGTTTAACAGAAACATGGCTAAAACCAATCACCAAGGATACAGAGATACTACCACCTGGATACAGTATTCTTCGGCAAGATAGACCAATGAAGAAAGGTGGAGGCATTGCTCTACTTTTTAAAAATACACTATCCATAGCTAAAACTGAGTTGACTTTACCCCCTCTGGACAAGGCAGAAATACTCCTAACTAAGCTCAGAATAGGTAACAACAAAACTATCAACTTAGTTACAGGCTATATCCCCCAGGCAATAATATCCCCAGCATGGAAAATCTACTCCAATGGCTATCACAAACCATGCCACAAGAAACTATTCTATTAGGGGGCTTTAATATTGACTGGCTCACATGCTCTTCCCAGGCTCCCACTAATCATATCAACCTACTTACCTTCTCTCAACTAATCAAAGAACCCACTAGAATCGACAAGAACAGTAAAAGAGAATCACTTTTAGACTGGATTCTACTAAACAAAATACCTTGTTCATATTTAGCAGGTACCCTTCCTGACTCACCAAGTGATCATCAAACTACCTTCCTACTCAAATATAACTCCCACCACCCCCAAACCCCTATACTTCAAACAATAAGAAACAAAAAACACTTCAACTTACCAAACTTCTTACAAGATCTACAGCTCTATAACTGGTCACAACTGTATTATCTACCCCTAGACGAAGCTATCAAACATTTCAACTCTACCTTCCTAGAGATACTAAACAGGCATGCCCCTCCAAGAACTACCAGAATTAAATCTAAAACAGTTCCATGGCTATCAAGGGAAACAAGGCAAAAAAAAAAAAGAAAGGAATAGTGCCTGGACAGCCTGGAGGTCCAACAAAAACCCAGCAACACAGCAAGCATACCAACAGATAAGAAATCTTACTAAGAAACTAGTTATGCAAGATAAAAGAAATTACTTTATCACCCATCAAACCCAACATTCAAACAATCCAAAAAAAAATCAGGGCAGGCTTAAATAGGTTACTACAGCCTGGAAAAACCACTACTCCACCCCCAACAACAGACTTAACAAAAGAAAACATAGCTGAATCATTTAACTCATTCTTTACTGAGACTGCACTTGCCCTTGCCCAAAACCAAACCTATCCAAATACTACAAGTGCCCCCCCCCCAAATCTAACAACAGCCCCACATTTAAGTTACAACCCACCTCAACCTCCTATATAAGAAAACTACTATCCCAACTAAAACCAACAACACTAGGAGCAGATTCCCTCCCCAATGAATTATTAAAACTAGCAGCAAATGAAATAGCTAAACCAGTCTCAATCCTAATAAACCGATCCATCTCAGAAGGTTCAGTACCCTTGATCTGGAAAACTGCCTATATCATACCCCTACACAAAGGGGGAAATTCTTATGACATATCTAACTACAGACCAATAGCAACATTATCCCCACTTGCTAAAATATTAGAAAAATGTATTCACCATCAATTAATGACACATCTTATTGATCAAGAGCTCATATCTCATACACAGCATGGGTTTCGGCCAGGACACAGCACAACCACCGCCTGCTAGCATTCATAGATACCATTAATCACAACAGGAATAATGGTAAGCTTTCTTCAGCCCTCTTCCTAGACCTATCAAAGGCCAGGACATAGCACAACCACCGCCCTGCTAGCATTCATAGATACCATTAACCACAACAGGAATAATGGTAAGCTTTCTTCAGACCTCTTCCTAGACCTATCAAAGGCATATGATATGGTTAACCATGAAAAACTAATCTCCCATCTTATAAACCTAGGCTTAGATAACTTATCAGTCTCCTGGTTTAAAAACTACCTCAACAATAGACAACAGGCAGTACTATGGAATAATAACATGTCTCCACTCCTACCTGTAACACTCGGAGTACCTCAGGGATCTATACTGGGCCCCTTGCTGTTCTCAATTTTTACAAATAATCTCCACTCAGTCGCAAAAGGTTCAAGCCTTATTCAATATGCAGATGATTCAACTATAATATGTAACGTCCCCACTTTACCAGACCTCCACAAAATGACACAGGATAACTTTCACTCAGTGGAAACATGGCTCACTGAGAATGGCTTGATACTCAACCCCAAAAAAAACAAGTTCCTACTATTTCATCCCTCAACTACTACTGCCCCCACCTGCACCTTTATTATCCACTCTAATAACGGTACCCCCATATCACCTGAAGCCCAGACAAAACTACTAGGTATTACTATTGACAGTAAGCTCATATTTGATGTACACATCAATCTGGCCATTAAAAATACTAACAAAAAGCTAGGTAGCCTCTACAAACATAAAGCATTCCTGACCCATAATGCTAGAACTACAATTGCACGTACACACCTTCTCTCAACACTACTGTACGCCTCACCCATCTTGATTAACTTATCCAAAACAGAAATCAATAAAATGACAACCTGCTACAATCAGATAACCAAATTTGCTAACAACAGCTCCTACAGAACACATCACTGCCTAAACCTAAAGCAATTGGGCTGGATGGAACTACCGAACTTACTTATTTATAATCAGCTAGTTACTACTCACAAGATACTCCATCAACAAAATATATCACCCTCACTAGCTAACATTGTCCAACAATATTCCTGTCTTAGGCAACTCTGCTCAACTGACAAATTACAGTTAACTGTTACTAGATCCAACAACCATGCTGGTGACTCCCTTTACTCTTCTTATGTGGCCAAAATCTGGAGCTCCCTGCCTACATCCTTATCCCTGATTATCTCACTACCTACATTTAAAAAAGCTATCTACAACTACCTCAGCAACAAATATTTATGTCCCTGTTCAACTCCAGACTAATGCCGGATCCACTCCAGTACTATTGTAACCATTGTCCTAAACTAGAGTCCTATCTGTTACTTGCATATAAATGTACACCACATCAAAGGTATGATAACATACATATAACAGTGTTAGTATGAACAATGTAAAACTGTTTAATGACTATTGTAAAATGTATCTGTCTGTAGTTTATACCTATAAGTATCTGTAGTTTATACCTATAAGTGTCAATAACTAGATACCCTTATGGATCTAGATGAAATATGTACCCAAGTTTGTCTGTATGTTCTGTAAAAATTGTCTCTTTGGAGCTTTTCTCCCCGGGCCTCCACTGAAAATGGACATATATCCAGCTGGACTATCCCGGTTAACAAATGTAAAATAAATAAATAAATAAATAAAATGTAATTTATATAGATTTAATTTCAGCATTTGACAAGGTCATACAAAAAACACTGATCGATAAATTAGAACAACTAGGTATTGATGTACTCTTGATAAGATGGATAGCTGCATGGCTTACAAATAGGACATGGCAAGTACCATACAGCAACTGGACAGGTGAAATTCTTGTTTACAGTCAGGGTGTCCTACAGGGCTGTGTCCTAGGCCCTTACTTGTTTAGACTGTGGGCCGGATTCACGAAGGCTTGCATGAAGTCTAAGAGTAGAGTAAGACTCCATGCAACCAACATGTCCGCCGAGCGATCCAGGAACAACTGGTAGGGGCATGCAACAGAGCTCCTAAAACGACTCTTACACGGACAGGGCTAGGATATGCAAATTACCTCAATTGCAGGCGAAAGCTATGCAAATGAGGTAAATTTGCAATCCAGGAAACCTGAAGCTGTCCGAGTAAGAGTAGTGTTATTTGCAGAAATGTACTCCATTGACAACTGAGTACGGTTCTGCAAATAGCAAAACGGAGCCGTGACAGCTCCAAAAAAAGGATGCATCCAGTTGAGGAAGCATGCCAATGGCCAAAAATACGGCCATTGGCAATGTTCACCGATGCAAAATTAAAATACATTTTTTTTTTATTCTGATCGCCGATGTTTAAGCATAGCGCAGCACCGCGCAAATGCACTGCACTCTAAACAACAGAAAACCAATAATTAAAATCCACAAATGTGGATTTTATAGTAATTCCTAATATACAATGCAAGGGAATGGCAGTCCGAAGACAACATGGCTACCGAGTAGAGGTTGCTAAGGGGGGAAGCTCAGTCTAAGAGATGTAACCAAGCATTAGTAGGCAATCCTATTCAAATGAGGGTAAGGATAGTGAATCCCAAGTTTACATAGCAAAAGAGCACAGTCAGTGGAGTGTAGGAGTAGGATAAGGGGAGTATCAGAGTAGAAGATAGATGACATCATGAGGGGGGTATGTCTGAAAGAAGTGAAGCTCATTGGAGTAGAGTGGCATGTGTCTGCTGTCAGTTACTCATCACTGGAAGAGGTATGTCAACAGGTACCCTAGCTAAAGGCAAGAAATTGAAGGTGTATGCCGTGAACAACACTAAAGTTTCTTATAGAAGTGCCTGCAACATGTATGCGTGCGTGTGCGCACCTGTAAAACCGAGTAAGCCTGTGTGCACACGTGTGTATCTGTGTGCATGCGTTTTAGCAAGAATAAGCAAGTTGTAGTCCATGTAAGCATGTGTGTGCGCATGTGAGCTGGTGTGCGCATGTTTGCACTTGTGTGTGCGGCGCTGCTCCCCTGAGGAAACAGAAAGGGAAAAGGAAGCACAACAAATAGTAGGAAGTTAACCAGGGAGTACTAGCAGAGCTAGCAGGTGAAAACAATCAGAATCAGGCAATTACACAGGCAGTACACTAGCCCAGCCCAGCCCAGCACATAAAACTCAGCAAACAACTTTCCACTATGTTTATCTCAAAGACACTGCAAGAAATGTTAGGGGCTGCCATTGCTGTTATAAGGCGACATATGCAACATGCTGCGGGTGGTGACAATGTGAATGCTGCTGAGCAACCCACAGTGAGGAGACGGAGAAGAGTGTACAGGCCCAGTCTAACCTACCAGGGGCTACATGAGCTGGAGATAGTGGAGCGCTATAGAGTGGACAGAGACCTCATGCAGCAAATTGTTGAGCTGTGCAGGCCATGCCTCACACACAGAACCAACAGAGGGGAACCCATCCCAGTGGAAATCAAGGTATGTGTTGGCCTAAGAATACTAGCAACAGGTACCTTCCTGAGACCAACTGGTAATATGATGGGGATTTCACAGGCATCAGCATCCAGAGTACTGCACCAGTTCCTGAATGCCATGTCAGCACATGTAGGTGATCATGTATATTTCCCCAATTCCCATGAGGTATTGGCCAGCAATATGCGTCTCTTCCAGCAAATAGCAGAATATCCTGAGGTAGTGGGTACAATAGACTGCACGCACATATGCATCAAAGCACCAGCTGGTGAGCGGTGTAGGGTCTACTATAACCGCAAGGGTTTCCCCTCCATCAACTGCCAGGTCGTGTGTGATGCCCAGGGCATAATAATGAATGTGTATGCTGGCTGCCCTGGAAGCCACCATGATTCTCATATCTGGCATCTGACACAGCTGTACCAGACATTTGCCAATGGGAACATCCCTCATGGTCACCTAGTGGGAGATGCTGGATATGCACTCAAGCCGTGGCTGATGACACCCATCAGAAATGCACACACACCTGAACAGGAACGCCATAATGAGGCACACGCACAAACACGAAATGTAATCGAGCGTGTGTTTGGGCTGCTCAAGTCACGGTTCCGGTGCCTGGACACATCTGGTGGAGCCTTGCAGTACTCACCAACTACATGTACCCAAATAGTCATGGTATGTGCTATGCTACATAATATGATCCTGCGAAAACAGCTACAGCAGGAGCAGCATAGGGCCGGGCCAAACAGCCCCCCACCATTGCCAAGGCCATCACAGGCAGAGCATGACTCAGAGGAGGAACAACCTGAGCCTACCCCAGTAGGCAGAAGGAGGCGTGCCCAGTATGCTTTGGCCTTGGCAAAGAGGCAACGCATAGCATATACACTGACTCAGTAGGAGCCCTGGAAATGATACCTCTCTCTGACTCGCACATATAGTAAAAGGGATGCCTATCTTGACACTACCTGTTAACAAACATGTATAGGGAGTGTAATATGTGCATCCGACATAGGCAGCCGTGCAGCACCACCTGAGGCATGATTGCCATGTGTTAAGCAATATAAAGCAGTGCTAAACAGCTCTTACCACTATTTAGTATATGTAAACAAAATTGCACACACTAAGTAGCACAACTTTTGGCAATGTTGAGCAATATTGGGCAGCATTCAGCAATGTTGGTTAACATTGAGCAATGTTGTGCAAGTTTGGTCAAAGTTGGGCATAGTTCAGAAAAAGCAGGTAAACATGGTCATATTTGCTTCACTGTTCCTGAAACAGTCTGGTCTGCCCAGTATGAAAATATGAAGCAGTGACAATCCTCGAACCCAGGATACTGTGCACTGTAGTCATAGTACGGGACCACTAAACCATGACAGTATGTCAGTGGTCAGCCTGTATGAAGAAATGTTGATAAGTCTATGCAAAGTATCTCATGGAAACCCTGCAGGCACAGCATAATCCCTGTCGAGTTATGACACAAAGGTGAGCCCTGCAGTAAGAATAGAAACTGATTTTCAACACACATATAGTATAAATGTTAATATTGGTCATGTTCACACACATCAACAAATGTAGTGGACCTCAGACAGCAACATACTGAAAGGTGACACTGGGCATGCTCACACACACGAATAAATGAGACAAATGTCAGGCAACAAAACACTGAAAGGCCGAACTGGGCATGCACACACACTTAGGACATGTCTGAGTACAGCAGTGGGCCACACATATCTGGCAGTTGCATGTGTTAACCCAGGAACCTCTCACTATTCACCAATCCGCCTTGTGCTCACAGTTATATGACAACAGACACATATATAATATAGTGGAACCCTGTCATAATCAAATATGTTCTGCAGATACTTAGGTTGTTCATAGAAAGTGGGAAAGCAAAGAAGAAACAAAACCTGCAATCAGTATCATCAATAAACAATGTGCATCCCGAACATTATCATAGGTTCAGAGGTTGATACTAGGCTATCTGCCCTAGGGCATGTATAAGCCTAGCCAGAGTGTGTTTGGCTTTCACAACCCTGTTAGATTAGTAGACTGTGTCTGTGAATAGTAGGTCACACAAGATAGCCCACTTATGTTTAGTTTATTGTGCCTCTGTCTAGCAGGGACCCAGAAGATATCCCAGGGGTAAACATACGATCACCCATCCACTTTTCAAGATGTCTCCTGTAGGTGGTCAATGGGGGTCTCTGCATATGCGGGACTGGGATCTCATTCCAGAGTGAGTGGAGCCTCTGGGATAGGAATCTGTCCCTCCAGCATGTCCTATTAATATCAGTGCTGAGGGTTACGTCCCTGGAGCGTGTAGCTCTAAAGGATTCGGATATCCTGAGGTGGAGTATGTCCATTAATTCTGGGATGGACATGGCTTTAAACAACAGGCACAGATTGCATCCAAGTAGGCATAAGCGACTGAGTAGAGCTGGGGTTACTTTAGCCAAACTGCGCAGGGCATCTGTGTGAGTCCCTAGATCTACTTGGTGAGGTACTTTCATGGCCATTAAAGTTGCTGCAGGTGTCGGGTAAGGTACATCTGAAATGGGGCATTGTATCCAAGCATGGGCCTGATGAGTATAGGGGCACAATGACCTCACTTGATCTAGATGTGAAACCTTATGGGATAAGGTGGGCTATATAGAAGGTCTGTCTAACCACATTGGCAACGTGATTATCAAAGGCGAGAGTACTAACTACTCGTGTCCCCAAATCCGTAATAACACCTACAGTACGTGATGGATTATCACCTATGTGGTAATGTGTGGGAACGTTGTTATTCCCAAAAGGGATGACTATGCATCTAATGGCAATTAGCTGTAGGCCATGGCTCTGGCACCAGTTATCCATCTCTGTGAGACCCTTTTTGAGGATGCTTGTGCCAGCTGGAGAGTTGATTATGGCACCCAGTTTGCAGTCATCTGCGAACATGGTCAGCCATATCCCTCCTGTGTTAGCCTGTACGTCTGAGAAATATATACTGAACAAGAGAGGTCCCAGGACTGAGCCTTGTGGGATGCCACGTGTAACTGGTGTATAGTCAGACATGGCACCTGCAATACTGACCATGTGGGTGCTATTCATGATCCAGTTAGCATTCCATCTTGTGACATATGTGTCAATATCGAAGCTGGTGAGCTTATGTATAATGCCCGAGAGGGGTATTGTGTTGAAGTGTTTTGCGAGGTCCAGGTAGGCTGTGTCTACAACCTTATCTATGTCTATGGACCTGGTAACTGTTTAAAGAAGTCAAACAGGTTCAAGAGGCAAGATCTTCCCACAACAAAGCCGAATTGTGTAGGATCCAGTGTCTGTAGGTTCCCGATGTCTATGTGTATGAGTTCCATGATGATATGCTCCATAGCTTTGCAGACCAGGCTAGTTAGGCTTATAGGGTAATATTGTCGAGGGTTCCTTGTGGCACCACCTCTGTGGAGCGGGACCACTGCTGCTGTACGCCATTCCTTGGGTACATATCCTGTAGTAACTCTGATATTGAACAGTGACTTAATGTGAGTGTTAGGTTCGTCATGAAGCTCGTGTAAGATGCAGGCCGGGACACCGTCCGGTCCCATTGATGCTGTGTTGTCTGCTTTGGAGAGGGCAGCACTCACCTATTCTTCTATGATGTCAGGGAGGCTACACCCTGTTGGGATGGACATTTGCTCTTTAGGGGGGATGGGGGGAAACATTTGCACTGAACCTGTTTGCCAGGATGTTGGCAATGTCTGTGGGTTCAGTGTATGTTTTGTCATTATGCAGTAACTTACAGCATATCTGGGAGTTTCCACCCAGGTTCCTGACATAAATAAAGAAGGCCTTGTGATTGTCCTTAGTGTCTGGTGCAAGTTTCCGTTAGAAGCAGGCAATAGATGAATTAATGAGTGATCGTAGCTTTTTGCTAGTACTGATCATAGATGCCTTCCCTTTTTGGGATTGTGCTCTATCATGTAGTAGCCTCCTCCTTTTGTTGTATAGCTTATTAATGGCCGTGGTCCACCAGACAGGTCCCCTACCTTTGGAGGAGTGAGTCTTGTTGTTATTTGGGATAGTACGATCCATGCATTCATGTAGGTGTCCATAGAATGCGTTTGTAAAGGATTCAGTGGTCTGAGCCATATTTGCCACTGTCCCAGGGTCTTTGACGGATACCACCTTGGTATTGAAAAGTGTGACATTTGCTTTTGAGAAGTTATTCACCGAGATTACTTAGGATGGGGGTGTGGACGGGATACGTATGTCCAGTGAGATAAATGTATGGTCTGACCTTACCAATAAGGGGTATACCTCTGGTGTGGAACATAGAGTCCCCATTTTGGTGATGATCATGTCCAATATGTTTTCCCCTCTTGTGGGTGTGGTGACCATTTGTGCCATAGCATTTGAGTCTATAAATCCTAGCAACTGTTGTGCGAGGGTGTTGGTGCTTCAGTAGTATTCCCAATCAATGTTTGTGTATTTGAAGTCACCAAATATAATGGTGTTTGGAGAGACCTTCATATTCTCCAGTGTTCCCAGGAATACTGAGTGGTGTTCCTGAGTTTGGGTGGGTGGTCTGTAGCAGTCTACAAACTGAAAGGCAGTCTTTCCCACTGTTATTTGCACATGTATGGTCTCCTATGCTTCGTGCAGTGCTACTAACCTGGAGGTGTGTGTATGTGTGATGTATATGGATACTCCCCCTATTTTTGTTAGCTGGTCCGAGTCTTGTGTCCAAAAAGCATGGCATGTAGTATAACCTGGTAGTGCTGGTGTGCTTTTGGGAGCCTGAACCAGGTGTCTGTTACTGCACAGATATCGACATTCTTCATACAGAGGAGAGTCCTGAGTGTGTCCATTCTGAGAGTTAGACATCTGGTGTTGAGCAGCATTACCCTTGGTTACTTTAACCTTGTAATGTCTATGGAGGTGGGTTTGTCTTTTGAGCCTCACTTAAAAAAGCCACTGTGGGGGTGGCAAGAGCCTTAGCCAGTATTTGAAAGTCTAGGGATGACAGGTGCAAGCCGTCCATAGTGAAGCTACGTGGCATGTCGAGCATGTCATCCCAGGATGACAGACACTGGATCCCGTTTGAATGACACCAATATGTTAGCCAACTGTTAAAAGTGATCACTTTGTCTGTATACTGTGACATCATTCTTGGTGAGGGTATGATGCTGGTTCTACCTGACAATGCAGAAGACCGAGGGGATAGGGGTGGGGGGTGGGTTAAGTTGTTAGGGGGTTTAGTGTGGGCTTGTAAGGATTTTGGTGTGCTTGTTGTGTGTGTGGTTTGTGGAATGGGGATGTGTTTTGTTTTAATAATTGTGATTGTGGTGTGTGCAGTGTATGGGGTTTCGTGTTTGTGTACCGTCGGTTATTTTATGGACTGTCTTGTGTGATGTCAGGTAGAACCATGATGCTACACAAGGTCACAGTCATACTGGGCTGGGCTACATGATCAGAGAGCTCTTCTATGTCTCTTGTCATGTAGTCCAGGGAGGAACGTCTGAGGGTGTTCACACCAGCATGGACAATGATGGAGCCATATTTGTACTTGCTTTGGAGTGACCTGAGTGCATGTGTTATGTGGCAGATCCTGGCACCCGACAGACAGCTCAAAGTGACCTTCTCCTTGTTCAGCCTGGTGAGTGGGACTTCAGTGTGTCTGACAATAAGAGTCACCTATTACAAGTGTATTAGGTGTGTTGTTTAGCCCTAAGGGCAGTGACTGTGTGGCACACTGACTTTGTGAACTATGTGATATGTGGGTATTGTTGTGGCGTAGCAGTTGTTTGGGTATCTGCTTTGGAGGTCTATGCTGCTTAGGCAGAGTTTATTTAAAGCCTCTGAGTATGTTTTTGTGTGGTAATGTATTTGGTTTGCTGTCGCTATAGGTCTATGTGAGACTGGATTTGTGGTGTGTGTGGTTACCTTCACCACTTGATAGACTGTGCCAGTCACGGGTTGAGAGAGCTCAGCCTCCTGTTTGTCTATATAGTTGCATCTCTCACATATATCTGAGTTTGTTGGGAGGAGGAGAGGGTTGTCTGTGTACATAAGGCAGTTGTAACATTGCGTCAAAATTCCAATATGCACCAGCTGGACTGGAGAGTACACACGAAACCGACCTTTGGACATGCCAGGATATTATGATGACATACTCTGTTGACTGATCACAAAGGATCAGTAGGGTGTTAAGTGTGTAAAAGAGTATAACAGGGGTTTAGTGGTCAGGTTTGTCAGTATTTGGAAAGATTATCTGCGAAGGAGTCCAGACAGAACCATGAGACCTCCTTCAGCTATGTCATAAATAGCAATGTACACTCATATATGTCCTGAGTCAGGGCCAACCGTGCCTGACTGTCAATGCCGACATCCTGTCAGACAGGCCCATACATACATACCTACCTCCCACTGACAAAAGGCCCTATCATCATACCAGGAGATATCACATGTAGAATGGCTAAAAAGCTCCTCCCAAAGCTGAAAACATGGCATTACTTGGATAACATTGTTTCCCCATATGTGTCATAAGTGAACTACAGAACAAACAGATCCTGCACCTGAACAGTCTGTTGAGCCTCACCCTCTCTACAGGATCTGAAACTGTTGAATGTGTTACAGCAATATATGACACACCCCAAAAGTGTTGGTGCACAACAGACCATGGGAACTATAGTCCTATAAGCCTATGAAGTCTGAACTGCAAGGCCATGGAGCCCATCATGATTGCAGTCATAAACAGAGCTAGTGGAAGCCGACAAACACACAACCCAACCAACTGTGTTATGTTCATGGGCAGATCATGTTTCACAAACCTGCTAGACTGTTTTCAAGGCAGCCACACAGGACATATATCACTGAAAGGAGCTACACACATCCCACATAGACTTTGAATAGCCCTTTATCAACATCCCAGACACTTGTCGTATCCACAAAACCAACAATCTGTGCATAAATATGTATTGTCATATGAAGGAATGGCAATTTGTCCACAGATAGATCACACAAGCTAAGAATTGTGGAGTCCTGTTCAAGCTGTTAACACCTGCTGACCCACATGGTTCATTCCTGGGATTGCATAAAACAAAGTGCACACACATTACCATGTCCAGTCTGATGATGTCAGCATCCTACAAATATAGCAGTGGAAATGAAAACACCCAGTAAAGCATATAGCGTGTCATGTTAATGCGTATCTCTCTAGTATCATAACATAGTTAGGTAGGGGTTTGAATCCTGCAATTGCTGAGTGTGTGTGTGTGACACTGTTGATCAATGTGTTGTAGGTTTTGCTTTTACTACTGTATGACATATCAGTAAAACAACAGTATGTGCATTGCACACTTCAGGTATCTGTGTGGCAAATACACATATGTACATGTGACCTCAATTGGTAACTGTGTGGCCAAGACATATATTTACATGTGATCTCAATCACTTCATAGATGTGAAGTCTGCTTTCAACATGAATACATCTGTTACCATTGACAGTTGGTGCTGCTGCTTCTCAGACCGTAGGTCACATATGTATGTATATGACAAGTCCAGCCACTGTAGTGATCTGTGCCCTAGGTCATCTGTGTCACACACACACATGACAGTTTCTATAGAATAGTGTGAGTGAGTGTTTATGCCTGGGGCATATTTCAGACATGTTCAAACACAACACAGTCTGTCAATAATGGCCATTCATTATAGGTGTACAACAACTCAGTGGATATGCATACAGACCCCTTATTGCTTATGTGATACACTGAGGGACATCAGCATACCTTTGGGAATGTGAATATCAAAGGACAGATGACATCACATGTGGCTGTATGTACACATCGGTACCCCTGCTACATGTTGTGGGCTACTACCAATGTGGTACTGTCAGGATACTATGTATAGTAAATGTGGATGACTATGCTATAGTTGGCTCATAGCTTCACAGCATGGGTTTGTCAACAGGTATCTGTCTGTATGATACCCTTATGGAGGATAAGTATCTAATCCAGAGAATGCATTGTAGGCCACTGTATGCATTACCAGATGTGGACGGATATATCCCTAGTGTGTCTGCTTGTACCTAGGATGGCCACATGCCAAACAGGAGTGCTCACTGGAATGCGTGGCGGGCAATACCACTGGTAACTGTTATAGTATAGTACCGGAAGGATTCAAATGCTACTGTGTATCCTACACCTATGTGTCAGTTGTCAAGGCATCATGTAACGTTTGGTTAAAATCAGGCTGTTGAGGTTATGTACACTACCATAACGCAAACCAATGTCCGACATTAACAGTATCACCCATAGCATAGTGTCATACCATGTCATACACACATGTGTACCCAAGTTGTGACATATGTGTAGTAAAATGCATACTGGACACCAATAGGAAATATGAAGTGTTAACACTGTGTAATACAGGCATGTCACCCTTCCCATGTGTCCACCATGCACGTACATGCAGATAGTGCACCTCCACCATGTTCACAAATGTACACCTGCAAATCTGTACTGCACACATCACACACGTAACATCCACTCACCAACACATGCTGCCAGTACCACACACATCAGCCAAGTGGCACATGGGCGGACAATCCATGTTTGGAATTAACACTGGTGTAAACAATACTACATTGATAATCATACCGTTGATGCATCATGCCAGCTCAGATATACCTAAAAGGATATCATTACACTTTACTGTTGACAACATGCTAACATTGTTACACTGCTATTAGGTCACCCTGTGCATCAGCACCATGTTAGCCTGTTCCTGCATCAATGTCACAGATGACAGGAGGTGGCACAGTTTCATCATATGCACAGGATGTGTTATTGGTTTGCCAGAGCCCGATAATGACCCATCCAATCGACGTGTGTGTGTGTGTGTGTGTGTGTGTGTGTGTGTGTGTGTGTGTGTGTGTGTGTGTGTGTGTGTGTGTGTGTGGGACAACAGTACAGTATGGGTCAGTGTTGATGTAATGTGTGTGAGTATGTGTTAGCCCTAGGTGTTGGTTTTATGTGTGTGTGTCTGCATGCACACAGTTCCCCCTTGTGCCTGCCAAATACGGGAGGTTGTGGGACAGCCACAGACTGTACCTGCCAGGCTGTACAGATCACTGTCTCCGGCCACGGACATAGTACCTGTGCCTGGCAGGGGTGACACGGACAATATTGGGTACTAAGCCAGACTGGGTACTATCGTCAGAGGCAGAGGGATGTTGACTGGACCCATGTCCCTGCTGGCACTGGCCAGAGCCACATGCACGTGGTCATCTCGAACAGTCTACCGACAGCCCAGCCACAACATTGCTAGGGCTGGTACTGCCACTACGGGAGCGGCTGGGACTTGTGTGTCATCTGCGATGACTGCCAGCTGATGATGTTGCTGGCATATGTCCACGTCGACGTCTCAGCCATCCTGCACTGTCCTGGCACATGGACATTACATTGCGGAGGACATCTAGTGTCTCCCCCCAATGTCTATCAATGACATCGGTGTAATTATGGATGGCACCGGCAAGGTCACAGATACTGTCATTGATAGCGGTGTTATGAGCCCTCTGCACCCTTAGTCCCTGCCTGGTGTACCATTCCATATGTGCCTCTGCTTGCATTACAGCCCGGAACATACCTGAGGTTGTGAGACCTGTGCGGGCACGTCTGCCAGGGGCATTACGACCAGCGGTGCTCCCACGAGAACCCGTGGACATATGCCTATGTGGTACCATTCCAGATGTCTGGGCATGGCTGCTGTGTGGGGTTGCATGTGCCGTAGATACCATACTGTCCTGGTCAATGCCTACCATATGCTGTTCCTTAGCTAAGGCCATTGGTGTTGAGAGATGTATTGGCAGTATGTATGTGCGCATAGATGGGGTGGAAAGCTGTGTACTGTCGATTGGCGGACCAACGACAGACCCTGTCAAACCTCCCTGTGCCACAACACATGTATCATCATGTTCACTGTTTGTGGCAGTGACTTCAGGATCCCTGCTGCACTCATCCAACAATACCTCAGCACCTGTGAGAGGGAGACAGGAAACACACTTTACCGTCCGTACAGGATGTTAGCACACATGCACACATGAACACATGCACACATGAACACAAGAACACATGCACACAGTCACACAGGCACACATGCACACAAATACACTACTCAGTCAAGTTGACACACACACACACACACACACACACACACACACACACACACACACACACACACACACACACACACCAACAGCAATATGGAACATATTCATTAGTGGTTGATGGTGGACTACAGTATCACAAGCCAAAGAGTCCTATCACACGTGTCAGCATGCAGGATGTGTGTTGCTCAACAGCATGCAGTGCGAGTGTAGAGAGTCCTTGTTGACAACAATATACATGTCGTTGATGCATGTGTGTTGTTCAATGATTGGCCTCATCCTGGAACACAATGTGTACATGGACACAACATTGCAGTGCAAGTCTGAAATGCTTTCCAATGTCCTGTGCACCATCACTCATAGGTATACATACCATGGCCGGATGCACACAACTGTCAGGTGTATAACAATGAATGATATGTGTAGTACTGTAGTTACTGTAACTGGATGTAGTGTAGTACCATGAGCCATCATCAGGCAGCGTCATGTGGTCACTCAAGGCCACTAATGTATGTCACACTGGCAACTATCTTGCTCTACCTGACCTGCACCACTTTGGCTACATTTACCATTTCACAGCCAGTTGTTACATTGGCATGTCAGATGTTCAATAGGGAGCATTGCCTAACATGACTGTGTTGTGTGTTGACGCGTGTCACACCGCCCCATGATAGGCCTCTACCCCTCAGGTATAGTATGTGTGCTGTATTGATGACATTTGGGATACTGGAGTATGACCTTACAGCAAGTGTCTACATATGCCATGTGTATCATATTAACACATACTGCATATGACAAAGAGGTGTATGTTGTGTGCATGTGTATTGACTCTGCCTATACAATGTCCACTACAGTGTACCCCAATTGGTTGGGATGCTCTGTGTATTGCATGTGTTTGAGGCAGCTACTCATGTTACTGGGATGTGCACTGTCCCACAGAGAACATGCAGAGCATGCACTACCTGTAGGTGTTTAACATGTGTATATGGCCTACAACTCTCCTATGACATGCACACGTTATATGCTATATTAAATGCAGAGCACTCACCAGCATGGGTCTGCTGTCTTGCTATCACACCAGAGGGACCTGCAAGGATATGAGACAGTTTGTCAGTGTCAACAACTATGGCATTACTGCTGTGAGTTTGCAAGTTTACAGTAGTACATGAGGTGACAGTCACAGGCATACAGATAATGTCCCAAATTATCAGTATTACATGACACCAGGCTCCACATCTTCTGCATACACAGTACACATCTGATAAATACATGTTCTAACAATTGAGCTAACAGTGGTCTACAGATATGCCATGTTACCTGCACGCTCTGTATCGACGTGCTGGGTGACTCCAGCCTCCATGATGACACAGGTCTGTTGTACTGGTTGGCCAGGAGCCACCACGCTGAGGAGCAGCTCTTCCACTCTGGTGAGGGGGGGATGTGTTGCAGCACCACCACCTGTGACAAGCTGTTGTCTGCAGACATCAGAGGCATGCTGCCGGACATGTCTGATTAAATAACTGCAGTGATAGCGTACCTTTTCATAAGTCTGGTTATGCATATCTACATCATTCACCCGATGGAAAACATCCTGCCACAGTGCAGTGTGCCCATGCTGGTCCTGGCTGGTTCTGGAGATCAACAGGTTGTGATGGTGTATGAGGGCGTCTACAGTTACTTCCTCCTCCTCAGGGGAATATGCGGGTTTCCTGTTGTGAGATATGCCCCTGGAAGACAATAAAACAGTAATTGTGAGCAAGTCATGTGGCCCACTTAAAATTCTAAAGTACAGACATCAGTGAAATGCCATATATAGCAACCTATTGGCTGTCAGTAGATACACACTTTTAATACCACATATGACTGCTCAGCCCACAACTGCCTGACAGTGCCTGGCACATAATATATACCAAACCATGTTCTGCACAGCAACAAAGTGAAACCAGTATGTAAGACTATACAACAGTACATGGCACACTGTATGTGACACAATGAACCACCTAGCCACAGGAGGAGTATATAAAGCTAATGCATACAGACATTTGTCATCCATTGAAATGAATGTACAGTACAGTTACAGTGCTACCAGTATACCAAGCTACTTGTTGATAGCAAACCCCTCAGTAACATATGTGCACATTCATCACTATAGGTGGCATACTGCTGTACTACAATATACATGTTGCTAGATATGCACTTATATCCTGTGACACACATACCACCGAGACCATGTTACAGGCATACCCACAATACCCGCACACACATCAGACATACCTACAAGACACAAAGGTATGCAACCCAGATTAGTTTTATGTGTGTACCATACAGTACTGTGTGTCAGCACCTACAAAAACTCATGCCTGAGGTATGTAATGTGTGAGGACTACAGGTAACAAACAAAACAGTGTTACCAAGCAATGTGGATATAAACCATACTGTGCTGTTTAGGCCTACAGATTCAGGTAGTACTACAGTTCATACGTGATTTGTATTCACTAGTGTTAACAATCAATAAGCATACATGTACTGCTTTAGCCTACAATGGCACACTCCAGTCAACACCATGGTACTACGTCACACCGTATGCCATACTGCTTTTCCTACCTAGCAATAGCATACGTATCTTTTGCTGGGATTAGAGCTACAACACTACATACCATGATATACACAGTTTCCCACTATGCTATCACACATATACACATCTTTGACACATTCGCCTACACATTCTCCATCACACCCAGTCAACCTTACATAGCATGTGATGCAACAGGTACACGCGTGTGTGTATTGGGTCCTAGGTAGCTAATAGGCTATTATCCGTAGGGCCTATGGAAGCCTAGCCATATGGTACCCTGCCCTTCAACACCCATGTAATGCAGGTTCATGTGCCCCTGTCATGCAGAGCCACAGAGGTGATTACCGGGTTGTGTTTCCTATCTCACATCCAATCATAATGATTATTCATGGCAACTGCTAATGAGGACCTTCATTTTGCTATTGATAAGTAGTTAGTTTGAGAGTATGGTATGTGTCTGAGATGATAATGTACAACTCAAGCATGTCCTGCTTTTTGACGTTACAAGGTTTAGATCAGTACAGTGTGTAGCTTGTATGGTGTTTCATCTGTTTACATGGAGCATGTCCAACACTTGTGGGTTTGGCTTAGCTTTGTATGTTAGGAAGAGGTAGCCTCTGGGTAGGCGATATGTGACACAGTGTAGCTGTGATTTTGTAAGACAGTCTGCATAGGACATCTGTTTGAGTCCGGTAATACTCTTTGTGAGGTATGTGTCTGGTGTCTACAGTTGCTGTGGATGTCTTCTGAGGTACATACCGACAGCCATTGTACTCTATGATGGGTGTTATGACTGATGAGTAGAGTGGAACACTGACCTCTATTTCCATGGATGACACACCTTTTCTGATGACATGTGGACCGTACTCAGTTTACATGACTAGTGTGGCACTGTGATTATCATAAGGGACACTACTGTCCACCTGTGTCCCGTAGTCTCTTATCACACTTTCGGTGTTGAGTAGACTACCACCTATGTGGTAGTTCATGGGTACAGGGTTTTTAATGACAGGGATGGCAATACGTGTACAACATTGAGCTTGAGCATACATATGAGCATCCAGTGGTGTACATATAGATATACATATCGGCACATATACAGTCCACCTTTCATGGTGGGAATATCAATTATGCAAAGGTTGAGAGGGATACAGTTATGTAATGATATTGCACAGTCTTGTGCAGAATGCATGGAAGGTATTCTCAGCCCATGTATCTTTAGCAGGACCCCCTATCTGGAAGACTAAAAACCTAACAAATCATACTCACAGCGTTTAAACACCACATGTCATATGCCAGCACTGTATGCTGTCTTGTTTGACATACACTACAACCTACATATAAATATGCACATAACAACCTGCACCAACATATAAATGTCCACCCTTCACAAACAGTTGCAGTATGTCCCTTGCTCTATGCACATGTTCAGATGCTAATATATCAGACACATATATATCTCGCCATATGTGTGCGCCATACACACACAGGGTCCACACTGTTGTAAGTCCATACACCTCACGGATGACCTGTTGGGCCTTGCTACAACATGGACAGTTGTCACATGTGTGCATACAGTAATAGTACAAGAGTATATATAGCTGCAAATGATACATTACTATACTAGCCTGGTACAGCAGTTGCCAATGCTAAGCTACACATTATGTGACTATCATGAATGTCTTACTCTGTGACATCCAAGTTTATATAGGTGTTTGCACAACTCCCCCAAACTGCCATTAAACACAGTACTGTACAGACCATAGATAACATGTTCAGATGTTTGACATATAATGCTGAGCTACATATGCCGCAGTTATGTCCCACTGCACACAGCTACACACCAATTTCTCCATGGAAGTAGTTATGTATGGCATCAGTGCATACATTCCTACTGCTGCCACATATGCATGTTTCAGAATATGTACAGTACTATTCATAAACATCTACTACTCGCCGGTAACTACAAACTGTTAAATACCTGTTTGCCCCTTTCAGGTCCGTCTGTGTATGCTTTGACAGTTTTTTTTTTTTTATTATGTAAAGTTTCTTACTTAAGTTTAGTTTTTGGTTATTAATTATTTTTTTTTCTTAATTAATAACTTTAGTTTTTAATTAGGTATATATATTTGTTACTTAATTATATATTTATTTCTTAAGTATTACAGTTTGTCAATACTCTGCAGGAGTTGTACAGTTGCTTACATGTGCAATGTAATGATTGCATGTGGGGATAGCAAGTACAATCTGCTTTTATAGGTATCTGCGCATGTGCATGTGATGCACTCTGCACCAATTGTTGCCCAGCATTTGGTAAATGCATACAGCCTGCTGTGTGGTAATTGCAGTACTCACTGTCATAGCAACCCAATGCTATAAATTGCTAAGGTATGTAGGCGTAGCCCTTTCAGATTTCCAGAGTGGGGCCCATGCTTGTTTGCTGTGGACACTGTTGTGTAAGTCAGAAGGTTGGTATATGTCTTATAAATGAAGCTAGAGGTGTAGACAGTGATGTACATGTTGTACTCAGACCTGACTGTTGCCACTTCCAGTACAGAGCTATCAGTGTAATGTTTTACTCACCCCTACAAATGCTTACACAACATTTATGTGACTATGTAGTTTCTTTTCTACTCATATAATTAACTGCCATACAAATGTAGTTATTGAGAAGTATTCTTTTGGCACATGAACTGTTTGTGAACTGTTATACTGTAAATATTAATGTACTCACTTCTGCAGGGTTTGCGTTTTTTATTGTTGACATTAGCACAGGGTTTGCAGGACAACTGGACAATTCCAGTACTGAGTATGCCTACCTACACCCTTGGTAGATCCTAAACACACAAGTATCTTTTAATTGTGGGGGGGGGGGATGCTTACATACAGAGAGCATTATGTATTAATGTGTGAATATTATCTTACTGGACTTAAAGGATTGGTGTTTACCTGTCAGTTTATCAAAGCAGGTGGTCTGTCTGCATAGTTCCCAACTGTGAACCTATCCAGATGGTAGCCAGAAGTTACACTGTTATTCTTTGTCTGTGCAACTCACAGTTGTTTTCAGGACTGGTACAATGGCATTGTTACAGTCAGTTGCTACCAGTACATGGCTACATTCTTTGGTATTTCTGTGTTGTACTCCTATATAAGGGTATGCTTGTGGAGGTCCTACCAAAGCTATTTGCAGAGTGTGTAACAGCAGAATGGCTTATATACCTGTGCGTTTGTGCCTCTGCCAGGCCTATGGAACACTCAGATACATCTTTGCATGGAGTCAGGGATAGGTAGTTAAAAGTGACCTTACATATAATAGGGACAGTAGGTGTAGACTTCAGTGAAGCAGTGCATATGGATTAGTACTCCTTTTATGAAGTACAAGCAGTGTCTGCTGTTATTATTGTCAGTATTCATTGTGTAATACCCCACCTTTCTGACTGACATCAGTACTTTTCAGAGGGATTCGGAGGGACACAGCTAAAGTATGTTTCATAATAAGGGATATCCCTGGAAAGTTGTCACAGTTAGGAGGCATGGCCTCTGCCCTACTCAGATATGCCAGTGTTTGTCCTGCTATGATACTGTGTGGGGGTTGTAAAGTGCCTTTTTAACATTATTTGCTGCTTGAATGGCTGCTTCTCACATCACACTCATGTAATGCAATTCTACAACAATTGCTGGTAAAGATCCACAGAACAAGCTTTGTGTTATGGCCTTCCTATTTTTCCTTTACATTCACTCATTGTAATGCATGATATATTTTTTTCAGCACCAAGTTATTGTATATCTGTTGTGGCTTAGTGGTACTTCATGCAGTCTAGTGTGTCCAAGGTCTGGGGTTCGAGACTGACAGAGGTATTTTATTTTGCTGCTGAGCAGAACAAGGGCCCTGATATAGAGTGACTAAGACACTTTTAGGCAGTTGTAAGCGGGTTTGCGCATGTTTGTGCGATGCTTAGCAATGCTTAGCTA
Organism: Protopterus annectens; assembly: GCF_019279795.1. Lineage (NCBI taxonomy): Eukaryota > Metazoa > Chordata > Ceratodontiformes > Protopteridae > Protopterus > Protopterus annectens. The sequence continues at coordinate 416,700,908 of NC_056745.1, read as the reverse complement.
AGCGCACACATGTGCACACTCGCTCAAACCCGCTAACTACTGCTTAAAAGTGCTTACTCCCGCTAACCCCGGCGCTAATTTCTTTGAAAGAAAAGAAAATGGGGAGATAGGAAAGTGGTGAAAAAAGGGGCATAAAGAGGGAAAGACAGTAGGAAAACAAGCTTGGGATGTGCAGGATGGGTGTAGGGAAGGTCCATAGCTGCCCATTTCTTTACCAGCAACAGCTGTGCATATGCAATAAATTTGGAGCGAAATTTGAATCCTTCCACCCCTGGGAGAGGGGTGAGGACAACAAAGTATGTTGTACTGCCAATTATAATTATCAGTTTACATGTCCAGCGGACATGTGTGCGAAATGGGCAGCTATGTATGGGGTGTAATTTTTTTGTGGGTACAGATTGCCCTTTTTTTTTTTTTTCAGGTGAGAGTGGAAAGTGAGGTAGAGGAAGTAGGTGTATTTGGGGAGGTAGGTTGGGGAGATAAACAGACAAGACAAACAAGATGCATACAGGGGCAGAGTATGACACATGGGGTGGGTGAACACAATTGATGAGGACGGATGTTTGGAAATCGCAAGCCCATGAGCCCACAGATGGTAACAGTGGGATTGAGATCCCCACCCATGGGCAGTCACCACTGAACCTTCACAGACCCAAGGGTCACTGTGCTGGGGGCTGCGTAGGAAGGGCAGGCTTACCCGTGAGTCACGCCACTCTCGCCTCGAGCTGGCGTAGGGGATCAGCGACTAAATGCTGGATCTCCCTATGCACCACAACCCAGACCCTTTGGAGGATGACAGGTGGCCCTTCTCTGCCCACGCTTGCAGGGGGGGGGGTGAGCCCCATCCCCTGCAGCACTTCCACCTGAAGGTGGCACAGGACCAACCAAGGAGGGTAGCCCAGGCTGGGCACCAGACCTGCTGGTGCCAGGTGCAATCGCCAGCTGAGGAGGGACAGGTGGGTCCGCTGGGACCGGCCTTCCCATACGTTCTGTGATTAGGTGTGTTTAATTACAACATAGACAACAGCATTCCAAATTAGTTGTAACAGCATGCAGTAATATTCCCATTAACCCAACACACCAGGGTTACAACAGTTGAACAGCAAGCATAACACATGCATATATTGAACAACAGTGGACATTACAGCAGCATGCAGGGATGATTGGTGGCAACAGGCCACCAAGATTGTGGTGTTTTAACAGGGGACATGCATCAAAGTAAATGCAGATTTTTATAGAACAATAGGACATATGTCCCAACAAATATTTTGAGATTAGACATACCTATTGAGGTGTGGAATTGCATTGTTTATGCACATGGAGTAGGGTGTAAAATGAAACCTCCATTAACATCTTATTAGTACTTTAACTCTACACTACATTCCTATTGACTGCAGGTGTATATCCCCCTACATGTATTATTACACTAGGCAACATGCATTAGATTGTGTAATGGATTTGGCTAGTTCATTATATATCTGACCTATATCTGACATAGTAACTGTCCAAGATGCAGATGTTACTGCTACATAGTTGTATTTAATTTTTATATTTATGTATCTACACATCTGGATGTGTTCACGTGACATTTTCACTTAATTTTCTACAGAACCCTACATTTCATGTAGCACACTCACATTTCAGGGGAACACCTTGACAAGCTACTCGTGTGCCAGATTTACCTATGCATGACAGCCATTTAACAACTGTTGAGGACTGTTATATGCTTCACAGCTACTGGCACTTCCTTCATCCACTTTATATGAGACTGCACAACTGTGGGTTGACAGCACTTAATACAACAGTACTATTCATTTAATGCAAGGGTACAACAACATTTCTAAGTAAGTGACACAGACACACTCCAAGTATTATACCTTTATTATTCACATTACACACTCTTTTCTACAGGCTCTCTCCTTTATTTGATATTACAGTGCATACAGAAGACCTATTCAGGACATATTATACCTTTATTGATAGGTTACAACACTCTTTTTCAGGCTCGCTCACTTATTTTATATGACAGTACATGCAGAGATAGTATTCCAGACTTATTTGACCTTTATTAATGGGTTACTACACTCTATTCCTGGCTCTCTGAGTTATGTTATATAACAGTACATGCAGAGAATTTATTCAGGGCATTTTATAGCTGTATTATTGGGCTACAACACTTTTTTCATGCTCTCTCACATATATTATATAACAATACATGCAGAATAATTACTAACCTGCCTGATGGCGCAGCCTTAGCAGCCTATCTGCATAGGCTTGCTGATTCATAGCATGGACACCTGCAGCTGTGAAGTAAATGAAGGGATATTGAGACATACCTATCCATTATTTAGACTATATTAGCATGTCTTACATACTGCATTCCATGACTACCTACTTAGTAGTGGGGCATCTTGCATATGATGGGCCTCCTGGATCCATTGGTTCAGAAGGTCCTGCTTCCATCTCTTCAGGTCTGCATGGTGGTGACAGACCTGCTCACCAGTCCGAGGGACGCCTGTGGCACTGGTGAGTTCATGAGCCAACCGGTTCCAAGCCTCTGCCTTATACTCCGTCCCTTGGAACTGGCCCTGCAGGAGTCGAGACTCAAGACGATGGACTAGGAGCCAAACCATGTATTTTGACTCCTCGATGCCCCAGCGTTGCGCTCTAAAGTGAGTACTCTCCAGCACCAGACATTCTAACTGCAGATGGGAGCTACAATCAGTTATGGAGAGTATTCCCGCCTATGGAGCTTAAATATGCCGCATTTCCCCGCACTTTTTTGTGATTGGCCATTTTTGAAAATTCTCGGCTGACTGCAGACCTGCTTAGCAATGGTTAATCTAACATTTATAAGTATATATATGTTAACAGTGGATGTTTATCCTAAGCTGCCATGGCTTAGTGGTTCAGTGCTTTGATTATGGTGCACAGTGTCCTGGGTTCGAACCTTGTCATTGCGTTTTATTTTACTACTGTCCAGACAGGTTAGGGGGTGTGGCTGTGTTTAAGCAACTTTTCTCTACGTTGCTCCACATTGCCCGACAGTGCGCTGGTTGGCGCGGCGTTCACCTCCGTGCAAACCGATTGCACTGGGTAAAGCGCTATTTAGCTATAAGCAACTACATCATGCTGGGTAAAGCGCTGCTTAACTATGGGCAGCTATATTGTGCTGGGCAAAGCGTTGCTTAACTGCGGGCAATTATATTGCGCTGGGTAAAGCGTTGCTTAACTGCGGACAATTATATGTCAGGTTCCTTTATAAATATACATTTTGTTCACTGATACATAGGCCATTTCAATGCTTTTTAGTAAAAGTTTAATCATATATGTCAGGAATTATTTCATATACTCATTTTGAACATAAAATAGGAAGGGGAGTGGTGGGACTCGAACCATGAATGCCTCCTCTTTGTGCGAACACTCTACCACTACGCTATTACTATTTGGCATAATTTGCATACACATACCTTATTATGCTCTTCCATGTCAAGATTGCTAACTGCAGCTAAGCAATGGGCACACCTGCACACACACACGCAAATACGGGCAGCTATATCGGGAATTAGAAAAAAAAATTAATGTTTTACTTTTTATAACTGTGCTGGGGGTTTACAATGTCAGGGAGTATGGTGTTGGGTACATGGGCATTTGAGCAGACTCACTCTTGTGTGTTGACATTTTGCATTTCACACACTTGCAGGGGCGTGGACCTTTAGACTGCTCGGCAGTCGGACACACCCACTGCTTGCCTGCACGGTCCATGTTAGACTTGGGGTAGAGTCAGCGTGCCCTCATGAATATTCATGGCATACTGACATCATACCGTTCAACTGCAGCCTCCGAGTAAGACTTATTTAGTCTTACATGGAGGCTTCGTGAATCCGGGGGTGTATCTTTCAGACCTAACTTTTTTTCATCTATATGCAGATGACCTGAAATTGGGTAAATTGACTACATATGTTACAGATAAGGCATGTCTGCAAAATAACTTGACTAAATTGACCATTTGGACACAGGAGAATAATATGCTGATAAATACATCAAAAACTAAGTATATGAGATTTGGGAGACATAAATTGAAAGGTGAATATTTAATGCAGCACACAGTGACTGAAACTGTAGAATTATTTAAGGACCTGGGTATATGGGTAGATCAAGCTATAAGTTTTTCTAATCATATCAATCAATTGGTTAATGATGGTTATAGAACTATAGGTTGTATGAAAAGATGTTTAAAGTCTAGGAAATCAAAAATGATGAAGTCATTGTGTGTTAGTTATATTATATTGCCCAAACTTGTTGTAAGGAATAACAGTATGGATACCCTATAAGAAAACAAGCATGAGCAAACTAGAAAGAATATGGTGGAAATGCTGTATACCAAGGGCGTCCATGGATCTGAACATTTAAGTTATTATGAAAGACTAAAATATCTGAACTTGTACAATATCCCTTACAGATATCTAAGAGGAGATCTTATTCAGGTATATAGGACATTTAGTGACAACTACCTCTGGGAATGTTTGGGGTTATCAAAAAGTACTAGAGAATCATCAGATAACCTATGTAGAAGGTTCTATAGGAATGAGAAGTGTACTAACTGGTTCTCTGACAGAGTAGCTGATGCATGAAACAGACTGACAAATTACATTAAAGCAAGTACTAGTTTAGATATTTTTAAGAAAGGCCTGGATACTTATGGGAACAAGTGTTTTGGTATACTGGCAAGCTAGAAGGGCATTAATGCCGTGTTTGAAATAGATGTATGTATGTATATTGTCACTGATGATAATCATGTGTGTCATTTTGTCATTAAAGTCATTTTTACACTGCAACTGCAGATTTTCTTTATAAGAAAAACACATTTGGGGATTAAGTTCCAACATATTTATTTCCAGAACATAATGAGGACATTTATTGGCAGCAGACTTTTCAAAGAGGCTTACAATTAATTTGAATTGTTGTTTCCTTGATGTTACAAAAATGTCACACTAATAACATTAAGGTACAAAATTAATGTATTTGCAATTATGACTGTAGAGTTTGTTGAAAATGCAGGGGTTTTGATTTTAATGAGTTTTCTTCTTTATGCTAAAGCCATTAAAAATGCTTTGGAAATAATGTGCTACCTTTATGTGAAACAAGTATTTGTATCTATGCTGTTAGTAAGATGTATTTTAATTATCCTTTTATTATTTCAGATTAATTATTAAGCTAGGGATAATAGTTATATGAATTTGTTTTAAATTTACCTTTACAGCTTACGTTATTCAAGTTGGGGTGTATCTGTAATACGAACTTAAATTGTACATTTGGAATGGTGTCTGAAGACAGGAAATTTGAATTTTAGAAAATGAAATAAAAGGGTAGTAATGGCTATATTTGTTCTTTTTAATACCATTTTTATAGTAGCTATAAATAGAAAAGTTTAAAATCTGCTTTCTACTCAAATTCTGCTTTCTGTTTTTCATGTCTCATTCAAGTTTATGTTTTCATTAATGTAATCCTCCATAATGATGCGGCTTCTACCCCAGCCATAAAATATATGTTTTCTGGACCCAGCTGCTTACACCCAGTTGACTCATTTGCTGCTATGGAGACAGCCATACTATGGTCAGTAAGCAGATTTTGGTTCATATGCCTGGTAATGAAGATGATATCTGGCCTCACTATATATTCTAATGTATTTCATTAATATTTAATCAATTCAGTGAAAGTCATGTTTACAGAGTTATTTTAATGAGTTTTGCTTTTGTAAAATGTGCTCCTGTAGTCCACCAAGGATCCAAGTGAAAGTATGGATTCACAGGTTTCACCGGTACTTGCTAGGCAGTTGATTTGTGAGAATCTTAAGAAGCTTAGCCTTAAACTCCCATGGTAGTTTTTAGCACTTGTAGTTTGCATATGAACAACCCAGAGGTGAGCTGAACAAGGATATGTTAGGACATTTACATGTTTCCCCCATCCGTGAAGTACAGGGGTGCTAACTTGGGATGAATTTGTGCTTACCCATCCATTCATCTAAATTGTGTTTGAATAGAATAAAAGAAGTACTTTGCTTTATGTGGAGTGGAAGATGGTGGGAGGTTGGCATAATGGTTAAAGTGTTTACCTTATAAATCAAAGGTGCAAGTTTTGATTCATACATGGGGTAATTGGCTTGGCTTAAAATGGACCACAAAGGCACTTAGCCAAGCACTAATCTATGAACCTATGAACTATAGAAGCAGTATTCTGTGTGATAGTATCCTGTCTCTCCAACATGTTCTAGTTATTTTACAAAAGAGATTGAGATACCAGGTGTGAATGTGCAATAGTTCTGAGAGAATGTGTTCTGTTGAAACTCTGTATGAAGGCCCAGGTTGCGACTCAGTTGCCTGCATGACTCTGAGAAGAGGAACAAGGTTATAAGGTAGACTGCATAGTTTTTGTAATTTAGGCCTTTGATTTTCTTAGTGAGAAAGCATTGTGGTCATTCCAGTCATGGCAAATATTTGGACAGGTATATACCAAAAGAGGCATTATATTCAATGATTGCTCTAATGAGTGCTGAATGTTTGCATTCCTGGATCTGAATGCAATACTTTTAGATATAAGCTGGGCTGTGAAAAAGGATTTCCTCACAACAATGGTTATGTGGTGATCAACATAATGTTCTTTGTCAACATGCAAATGGCTCCAGCAAGGAAACAGCAACCTTTAATGAAGACTTAGTGCTTTTGACCTAGTAATGCAAAGCGCTTCATCTTTTTACCTTAATTTGCAGCATATCGCATTTGTTTTACAGTGCTCTGTTCATAAAAGCAGATAGACAGAAGTGGTAACAGCAAGCTCTTTGTAAAGATAAATACAGCATGTTATAAAGTGTTTCCATAAAGAAAACATATGATTAAACAATAGCAAGTCCCTCAGATAGGGTACAAATTACAAAAGGAGCTGATGGAGAATTCATATCCAAAGGCTCCTTCCTGATTAATGGCTGTGAAATAAGTTGGGCTAGGAGAATCAGGAATGCAATGGGCTTAGGTAACATTAGCTCAAGGTCCTAATGTGTTTCTTATTAGTCCAACACCTATACAGCTGCATGAACTTTTTCCTTGATATGGACATTTCCTGGGAATTTTGCTTTTCTGGTAATTAACCAAAGATATACCAGAAAACAAAACAGACTTTCTTTTTGGATAATGTGTTTTGGTACATTGGCGATGGGAGAAGCCCCTTACTGTAGCACTGCAAACTCCATGTGATTGCTATCGCTTTTACACTTTCACCTAGTTTTCATATTTTACACCTTGGGAAGATGACTCATTTGCACAAAATGACACTAATTTACCTCTACCTTGTATTATCTTATGCCAACTTTCCAATGACTGCAGTGAATCATCTTAGCCCAAGAAAGACAGAGGTGATGGTGACTGTGTAAAGAAAAACACAAAACAAAAGTAGCCAGAGACTGTTTGTACAGGATAAAATGAAAAAAAAAATTGGTTAAAGATATAAAATATAGCTTCATATAAATTTTATGATAAAAAGAAGGTACTTTAGGCTTTATGTGATCCTCCTTTTCAGTACAAATGTCATTTGAAATACAATAAATATGGCCTCTACTGTGACTTTGCTCATTGAAAATTGTAGTGGAGTTGCACTTGCCAGCTTTTTTAGACCATTTTTGTGGTTGAACCTGATAATGACAATGACTCTCTTGCTTTCTGCAAGTGCCGGTGGCCAGTTACGTAAAAGGTAATCATGCAAATAGATGTCCACTCTTTTGTGACAAATTAGCCTTGGGACACTAAGAGAAGCTTGCTTAGTATTTAAACTGCTTTATACTCTGTCTCTGTTATTTTGCCATTATCTGACTAAAGTTGTTAGTAAGTGACCACTGAGATTGTTGTCATTGACACCTGTTATCAAAACAGTATTCAGTACCAATGATTTGCTGCATATTTAGTATAGCAAATGCAGTTCACTTAAAATGTGATGTACAAAAGAGCTGCACATTTCATGACCAATTATTCACAGAGTTTGTTATAATATGTTAGGCTACCCAACTGTTTTGCTTTGCTGAAACAGATTTCCTTATTGTATCTTACTCATCACAAAAAAAAACACAACTCTGACACTTTGGAATATTGGTTTCTGCTGCCTGGAATTCATTGTTAAACTATGGGGGCACAAGCTGCTATACGAAACTATTCAAAACTTCATTAAATGGAATTAATTTAATATTGATTAATGCAAATTTTGACTTTTAGGGTTTTATTATTTTACACCGCAAAATCACAAAGCCATAGAGACAGCTACATACATAACATTTTTCAAACATTTTGTTCCCTCTTAGCTTTGTATAACGCTTATCCTACCTTGACCAGCCAATACAATGCACTGAATGGCAATATAATGTAAAATGCAAATGTGCAAATAAATAAATGTATACATAAGCAAATAACTATATCAACACCATGGGGTCTGTTAAACAGAAATATAACTAGAACAGTTTGCTTGGCTATAACAAGAAGTAACATGAGATATCTCGTTTGATTAACACAACAGTCATTTAAGTACTACAGTACATGAAACAAGATAAGATATGCAGAAGAAATGACTGCCATTAATAAGTCAAGACAAAGGAGTTTAACAGAGCTGATTATGCATTTCAAGGCAATGGCAGTGATTTTGTATAGCCACCTTTTAATAAAGCAAGCATCACTGTAAAAACACATTTTTATTATTATGTGCACTGCAGTTACTTGCAATGGGTATAGCTGCTTACTTTTCTGTGGTAATACCTGATTTACATAAGGGTCTATATTAGATGAAAGAATGATCAAAATGTTGAGCACAACATGCTCAAGACACTTTGATTGAACGCCCATGTAATCGGAAGCTAAAAATGCTGAAAACAGGAGTATGAGTAAAATTTTATTTGGCCATGTTAGTAAATGTAGCTTGTGATGTAAACATGCTAAACTGTCTGCAATGGCTATGTAAGTGAATTATTTCCTTGTGAAAGAATTTGCTTTGGGATTACCGGGAAATTGCCCTTTCCCCAATGTAGAGCGATCTCGGAGTTTCTATATTTAGTAAGGGGAGGTGTGGGGGCGAAGCCCCCCACATTCTTTTAAAAGCAGAAGAGTGTGTTGAGGTTTAAAAGCTGTGAAATTATGTGAGCGAGTAGGGGTGTACATATATTGGTTGTATGTATATGTGTTGTATGTTAGTTTAGGGAAGGTGTTGGCCAAATGAAATATTTTGTTTAAGTAATTTTCAGGCTTTTAGGTTTTTGATTAGGTGAACATTTGATTCAGTGTGTCGAGCATGTTGTGCTCGACATCTTGATCATTCGTTTATTTAATATAGACCCTTTACGTAATGCAGAGAAATCTTTATTCTTATATTCCTTCAGGTGTCAGGTGAAAATCATTCAGTTTCTATAATACAGGATAATATGGAAGTGGATTTCAAAGCCAGAGTATCTAGGCCAGAGTTTGTAATGGATAATTAATGTTTCAGGTGAATGATGAGTGCTTCCAGATAATTACGTTCACCTGTGAAGTGTGAAATGCAGTCTTTAGGAATGGGTTGCCTTTTATCTTACTGTTAAAGGATGGTCTTTGCATTCCAGAGGCTAAAGCTGTTTAAAGTCTCTGCACCCTGCTTGAAATTTGCTGAAGTACCCAGAAGAATAATAAAGTCACCTTTATCCTCCAGGTGGGTGTGTCTGACTGACTTATTTTAACTTTCCAGGCTGTGATGGATAGGTTGTTTGAGCACCTCAAAAGCAATTTTCCAGCAACATTCTACAGATGTCCTTCAGGGAAAACACTGATGGGAGATGACAGATTGTTTAAGACAGAGGGGGAATGGTTTTCTCACATACTTAGCTGCAGAAACAGTTTCTGTATTACTGACTGACAGGCATATTTTTCTTGTGAACACATGGCTCTATTTAGTTCAATGACAGCTCACTGGCCATCATGAGTGATAAAGATCAGGATTTTAGCAGTGTAACTGAATTGACACTTTCAGTGCATTTTGCCTTGCAATGCATGTTTATTTTTATTTTCTAATATAGCATTTACACATTAACATTTCTGCCAAGTGACATTAAGCTCATTGCATGTAATACAGAGTCCCTGTGTAATGAGAAAAGTTCATTACAGCTTTTTATCTACACATTTAGCCTTTTCTCCTTATAATCAGTCATATGCCGAAAAAGCATCGTCATCAATTCAAAAACATTGGCAAAGAGTGAGAAATAAAGCCAATGACAACCTGTTTCCAAAATGTGCAGCATCTGCTTTACTTACCAACCTAATAAGTAGTGTTAGATATAAAGTTGTTTCACCACCTACCATCATATTGCCCATGTTCAAAAGTATACAGGTGGTGACTCCTTCATTTCTTCTTGCATTAAGGATCGGCAATACTCAATATTCTATTTAACAAAAATATCACTACATCTCAAGTCCAAAGACTTTTGGATAAATTGAACTGCACCTATATATATATATATATATATATATATATATATGAACTTAAAACAATCCATTCCAAACTCCTAAAACTTGGTAGCTGTATCCTTAGAGAAGAAGTCGCTTACATTTGTAGCCTTATACTTGTGCCATGCTCTGTCCCGCAAAGCTTAAGCATGCCTGATTATTCTGCTACCTCAAGTCACCTCCTTGTCCAATGCAGCTAACTTCAAACCATTGGAAAACTGTCTACATTGTTTAAAGTTCTAGAAGGAGTAATTTATGATTAAATTCTAGATTACATGATCAAATATAGCATCCTTAAAGACAAACAGCACGATTTTCTCCCATTTACAAGTACCACTGTATACTCCTTTACTAGCCAAATGTACAATTATATGGACATTGGGCTGCTTACCAGTATTATTTTCTAGACATGAAACATATTATGGTCTATGTTATAAGCAGATCTAAATCAGCACTGACTGCAGCTACCCAAGAGGGACACAGGTGAAAACCCTGGGGTGAATTTGCTATTTCCCAGCCAATCATCCACGTTACTCTTAAAAAGGGTTAATGAGGGGTTCTGTTTAACCTGTGTTGGAAGTTTATTCCAGAGGACAGGCAGCCTCTATGAGGCATATTTGTCTCTCCAGCAAGTCCTGTTGATGCCACATGCTAAATTAAGGTCCCTAGGGTGAGTGAATCGTGTACAATTTGACTTATGAATGTGCAGCATTTCCATTAAGGCAGGCTCAGAGGTTACTCTGTATGCAAAGGACAGGTCGCCTCTGAGTACTCTATATGATACAGAGTATAGTAACAGTGAGTTCAGTCTGTCCATGTAAGACATGTGCTGAAGACCTTGAATTTTCTTTGTGAGGAAACTTTGAGGTCTCTCCAGTTGCTGCAGGTGCCTGTTTAGGTACATACCAAAGAGAGCATTGTACTCTATTATTGGCCTGATAAGGTAAGAGTACAGGGGGTTTATTTATTTATTTTATTTTATTTTATTTATTTTACATTAATGTACTGGGATAGTCTGACTGGATACATGTCCATTTTCAGCAGAAGCCTGGGGAGAAAAGCTCCAAAACGACATTCAACAAGTTGCATTTTTACAGTTTAAAACACAAAATAAAACATAAATAAAAGGATTTTACACAGATGTAAGCAAACACAAAAGCAGATACACAAACAAATTATTACTAGACACTGTTTTTAAGAATGATAGGGTATTGAATGCCTAGTAGGCTAACCTGGTAGTAGATCCAAGGAGATCATAGGATTTATAAGTTAAGAAACAAAGTGGAGGCAATAGTCCTCCATATGTACACAAGCGATGGTTATAGTTAGTCTGGATTAGGACAAGGGGTTATATCCTCTTTTCTTCAGGAAGCTATGCCATTGCTTATGAGGTTAGCAGTGTAGAAGGCCTTCCTTACCACAGTGGAGACATGGTGTTCAAAAGTAAGATTGCTGTCAACCAGTGTGCCCAAATGTCTCACCACTGATTTAGATCTTAGGGTGTTGTTATTAATATGGTAATCTGCAGGGACATAGGCTTTGCCAAAGGGGATGATAATGCATTTTTTGCATTGAGTTTAAGACCATGACTTTGGCACCAATCATGGGTTTGCATAAGTCCTTTTTGTAGAATATTGACATCATTTGGATCAATGACTGTTCCTAGTTTGCAGTCATCAGCAAACATTATCAGTCACAGACCTTTTGTTTTAGTTTGTACTTTGAAACAGTGGACCATACCAGACTACAAGAAAAAAATATCCTCCAGTGATTTTTCTAACAGTGTAAATCCATGTTCTTTTTTTTTTGTTTCTGTCAGGATAGGACATCTAGGATAATTCATCAAAGTATGCACACAGAAACAAGTTCCAGACAACTATTTAAGTTCCTCAGGGTACATTATTAACCCACTCTTATTCTTACGTTTTATGACTTGCCTGGGATTCTCCTTCATATTAAACTTGTCTTCTTTATGCATATTGCATCCTTATTACCAAATCTGGCAACTCCAATGCACTGCAGGACCACTTCAAACTACTATGAAACAAGCTTATGGTAAATAAATTTATAATAAAAACAATTAAAACTAATGTAACACCATTTGGCACCCCTCAACATCTTAAGTATCACAAGTAAAGCTATTTTACCATTTCTTTTAGCTGTCAGAAGCCGCAGTGATGCAGCGGTAGCGCTGTCGCCTCACAACAAGAGGTTCTCCTCTTTGATTCTCGGCTGGAGTGCCTTCTGTGTGGAGTCTGCATGTCCTCCCCGTGGTCAAGTGGCATTATAAAGACATGTATAAATGGGCATGTCTTTGTTGAAGGTTGGGCATTGAGCTGGCACCTCGGCATCATAAAAATCTACTGCCAATCATTAGTGGACCGGAGTTCCACTGTGGCGACTCCTAACTGGGAAAAGTCGACAGAAGAAGAACAATGCTCTCATCATGTGAAGTAGAGTTTTTGATTTTAAGATACTTAGTTTTTAATTTGGTTGCTTCAGTGAAACTGTTATTTTTTGTTACTTTAGTGAAACTGTATTTATTAAATACAGTAATCTTGTGTTTATATTTATAATAGGCGGAACAGTTGTCCACTTACTTCCTGATACCATGTCATATGACCTAGCCTTCAGCTTTTTGTACTTCTGGTATATATATATATATTTATAGATATATTTATTTGTTTATTTGACATTTGTTAACGGGGTTGGTTCAGCGGAACCGATGGCCCATTTCCAGCAGAGACCCACATTGAAAAGCTCCAAACAAAATACAGACATGCAAAAAGACATATAACATAATAGTAAAAAAGTTAAATTACATAGTGTTAGGAGATATACTCACATCTAAAGTACAGAAAACTCAATAAACAACGCATGTTTGATCGCAATAATATACAAAGTATACGAGATAAGTTCAGTTAGTTGAACAAAAATACATAGCATTAAAAATAATTTTTCTCATTAGATGTAAGAGGATACAAACACTGAAATTACATGTGAGAGAGTACATAGAATAGGAGGAGATAATTTAATAGAAGAAACAGAGGGGATATGCCCAAGAGAGAGGAAGCAGAGATAAGAGTGAAGTCATGCTGGGGCTTGGCGTCTTTCAGTTATTGTAGTTGCCAGTAGAATGATTACTTTTGTGAAAATTTCTGAGACTTTGTTACCTGGAAAACAGCTTATGTGTTTGAGAAGCACTGTGCTGATATGTAAGTCTCCTTATCTGGACTCATTCTCCAGCCAGAGCACAGCTGAGGTATAATATAGTGTTAATGCCTGTTTATAAACACGATTGTGCAACAGCGCACAGCAGTCTGACAGATGTGTCTCCTAAGTAAATAACTGGAAATTTATATAATAAAAGTTAAAAAGGTCTAACTTTTCTGAACAAACATCTATTAAAAATGTGTGTAGGAGTTATTTTACATTTCTTTACACTACAGAACATGGAACTATCATGCATATACAACTAAATTTAAAATTCAAACTGCAAAAAAAAAAAAAAAAAAAAGAAAAAAGAAAGATGCCCATTTTATAAAAGCAATAAGGCACTTATGGGCTCATAGGTAAGTACTCAGCTAGCTGCCACTGAGGGACATTTAAGCCTAGCCAATTTATTTTTTTTGTGCTGGAAATAACCTACCCCATTTAATTATAGACTGGCCTTACCTGTCCCATGGTAGATATTTATATATAACCCCAAAGAGAAAAAAATGGAATCATGCCATAGATAATTTGAGGGGCTCCATGCATGGGATAAAGCATTTAGGAGCTACCTCTGTCCATTAGTAGGGCAGTCCTGGGGTAAATGTTCTACTTCCCATCCATAAATCTTAGTTACACTTGAAAATGAACAGGGATGAACTTTGTTTTATATAGAAGGGGAGTCTATTCCACAGCAGCAGTATCCTCTGAGAAATATACCTGTCCCTCCAAACTGTTCTGTAAATATTGAAGAAGAGGTTTAGATCCCTAGACCGAATACTTGTGATGGCATTTGACTTGCTGATGTGTAGTAAATCCATCAGTAATTTGTCTGATGATGCCTTATTCCAGACATAGGTCACCTCTTAGCAGTCTGTAGGATAATGAGTATTGTGACAGGGATTTGAGTTGGTCCATGTAGGACATGTTGCTAAGGTGTTGTACCCTTTTAGTAAGGCATCTCTGTGGGCATTCCTTTTCTTGGGTATGTCTGGAAAAATATATGCCAAAAGCTGCATTATATTCAATAGTTAGCCTAATGAGGGCTATGTAAAAGGGGTTAATGACATCCCTAGATCTAGACACAATCCCTTTGTTTATAAGCTGTACAATATAGAAGGACTTTCTAAAAACAACAGATACATGTTGGTCAAAAGTTATGTCACTGTCCACATAAGTTTGCAAATCCTGACCGACCGACTCAAATCTTAGGGGCATATTGTCTGAGGTAGATGACTTCCCAAAGGATGGACTAATGCATTTTTTGGCATTTTGTTTCAGACTATGATTTTGGCACCAGTTATTTATATAGGACAGACCTTCTTGCAGGTTGGCTAAATGATTTGGGGATTCAATGATTACAGTCATCTGCAAATTTAGTCAACCAGATCCCCTTGGTTTTAACTTTGACTTCATAGAAATAGATGCCAAACAGGACAGATCCCAGCTTAAAACCCTGGGAGACTTCACTGGTGACCAGTCTCTTTGTAGAGGTAACATCCCTATTGTGATTATCAGCATCTTATCTATGAGCCAGTTGGCAATCCAGTAGGGGAGGTATGAGATTATTCCCAGTTTATGTAACTTTTCCTTCTATGTCTGATTGGAGAATAGTGTCAAAAGCTTTGGCCAGGTTGAGGTAGCTGTTGTGTACCATTTTACCTTCATCCATTGCTTTGGTGACCTTTTCAAAAATATCCACCGGGATGAGTAAGCATGACCTTTCCCTGATGAATCCAAGCTGGTATGGGTCCAGTGTTTAGAGGCTCCCAATGTCCCAGATTATTGATTCCACAGTAAGTCTTTCCATGGCTTTGCCTATGAGGCTGATCAAAATTAAGCATCTGTAATTGCCTGGGTCTGTGGAAGCCCCTTCCTTATGCAAAGGAATGATTGTAGCTGTTCTCCATTCACTTGTTGCAAAACCTGTATGAAGGCTGAGATTTAACAGTGTTATTAGGGATGTGACTAAATTCTGCTTCGTGCTATTTAAGATGCATCCAGGGATATTGTCAGAACCTATCAGTGCAGTATTTATAGCTTTTGACAGCACTTTTGGGGCTTGGTCTTGTATGGTAGCTGCAGGGGAGGCAATTTCAGGTATATCTTGAGGGACAGACATAGGGGAGAGATGGTAAAATTAGAGCTAAATTTATCAGCTAGTAGGTTAGCTATATCGTCAGTCTTAGTGTAGGTAAGGTTCACAATTCTCTCGGTGCATTACTGTGCTGTGCTTTTGAGATTATAAACATAACTAAAAATGCCTTGTGATTGTCATTGGTTTGGGTAGCTGTTTTAGCCTCTGACTTGGCTTTGGTGATTTTATAAGCTCCTGATTTGTTTGTTTATTTTAGTGACAAGGGCTTTAACATTCTGGAAATTACTCTTTTTACTTTTTGTCAAAATTATTTTCCTTTTATTATAAAGCTTGTTGATATTATGGAGCCACCATGTGGGTTTATCTCTGGGGTTTGCTCGGCACTTTTTCCTGCAGGTTACATCTGCATCCATGCAACTCTTTACATGCTGTTATAGTGTGGTGATGTACATCTCGATGTATACAGTGGAGTTAACTGGATTTGATGGGGATTTCAATTTTACCAATGTAGATTGTCTTAAAGAATTTTATGAAAGTGCCTCGGGTGGAAGGAATCTCTACTTTAAGTTTTATTTCAGAAGAGCCTGCTATGTAAATTTGATCCCACTTCCACTTCTTTTATCTCTGTTAAAATATTCACTACTTCAAATGCAGTTGGTTTCGACTTTTAAAATATTCACTACTTCAAATACAGTTTGTTTAGACTTTGATTTCCATTTTCTAGTAATTGACTTTTTTGTTAGCCACCAGAATTAAACTTAACAAGGCCTCACTAGGTGTAGGCAATTCAGATCCTGTATCCCAGCTCAAAAATGTAATTTCCTTAGGTACACCCATTTGCTCACCCAATATTTCTGACATGGTACTCTGTAGGAAATTTTTAAAAGCTGCCAACTCATTAAACTTGCATAACTTATGTTCCCAGTTACGTCTTCGTTTCCCCATAACACCTCCAACATTTACCATGTACCTGAGGAAAAATTCTTTGTGTTTGAGGTATAAAAATACCTATGCAAACAATTCCAAGCAAAATCCTAAATCTTATAGACTTTTTTGACATATTTGGGAATCATACACATCCTCCCATTGTTTCCTTGTGGATTGCTTATTGTCTCTCTCTTTCCAATCCTTACTAATCTCCTCGGATTGATTCCTATAGTTATTGAGTAATATTTTATATCCCCTATTATATTATCTCTTTTTTAACAGCAACTTCCGCTCTAGATTCATCTAAAAACTTTACCAGAGCACCAGAACAAATCTTTCACTTAGGATTCCCCTAACACTTTCTTTTTGCCTACACTCTGATATCAGTTCCTGATAGGGAAGGCAGTCTCATTCTGCAGTCCAGATGTCTTCTTGGTCTGTTCATATTCTATTACCATTTTCTGCCTAGGTATTTGCTCCCAATACCTTGGCTCCTTTGCCAGAATTCTCCAGTAAATTGTAGACCTCTACTGCCTATTCTCTGTACCCCCATTGTAGTCATCCCTATTGGCAGAATCTCCTTTCACCATTCTTGTGTTAGCATACTTCTTAGTATACTTTCTGCTACTTTACAAATATAATATGCTGTATGGCTGTTTTCACTCTCCTTAAGGATCTGCATCCAAAATCCCACTCTCTTATTATTTCTTGAATTGCCTTCATGCTTTATCAACATCCCTTTCCATTTTAAATCATAGCATTCTGCTTGTGTTATATATATATAAATTTTAACTGTGTAGCTCTAAAACTTCACTTCAGCTCAGGTAATCCTACGTGACCATTGCCCTCTTCCCCTCCCAGATACAGTCCTTCAACTCTTTGTTAATTGCTATCCACAGCTTCTATTCTGGTTGATAAAAATGAGCCTGGCCTGTATATAAGACTGAAGGGGCTAAAAACATTTTTACTGCTTGCTTCTTGCTATCCATAAAGAAGAGATTCCATTTTCTCAGTTTTAATATTATCTTTTTAGTCCCTTCCTAGATATCCTTAGCTGCCATAACAGGGTCCTTTTTAACCCAACCTACTAAATACTTTGTTTTATTGTGACCCCATAAATATGGGTGTTGTTGACCTAATTCATGTGTGGATGTATAGTTTACAGCTAAAGCCTCTGTTTATCTTCATTAATTTTATATCCTGAAAAGACCTGAAACTGTCTCAGAATGTTCCACTACACTGAGAAGTCATTTTCAGGCTTTATCAGATACAAAATAATATCATTTACATATAAAGCCAATACAAAACAATATCATTTACATATAAAGCCAACTTTTCTTGATTACCATGCCAATTATATCCTGGAATTTTTGAGGCCCTTATTTTCTTTGTCAATGGCGCTAAATATAATGCAAATAACAAAGGAGAAAAAGGCTACCCCTGTCTGCTTACTCTGTTCAGACACAACGTATCAGACAAGAACCCTTCAGTCTCCTCATCATGATATGAAAACTATACTTCTGTAATATTTGCCACTCCCTTCCATATCTGGATGATTGTCTTATCTTTGTAGTCTCTTTTTCCAGTCCTTCACCCTGGACAGACTTGACATTAGAAAAATCCAGTGGTACTTATGGTCATTCTGGACTTGGCATCTTCACCCTTTGTCTTTTCAGATCCCTGATCTTGGATTTGTAAAAGGGAGATTTTCTAGACCAGACCTCTCACAATCCAGGTCTCCCATTCCCTCTTTCAACACCTCTCCAGTCTGTCACTACAGATGCAGCAGATCTAGTATGGGGAACAAGCTCTGTGGCATCCTCATGAGAGACAGAAGCTCATGAATGTCAGAGAGAGATGTTAGCAGTGACCAATGCTTTCAAAACCTTAAATTATCTCTGGTCCTTTGGACCTCTACAAGTTTACACAGACAAAACCATAGTGATGTAGTACATAAGCAAACAGGGGTAACAGATCATACCCCCACTGTAGACTTGCTATGGTAGCTTGGGAGATAGCAACTTTGCTCACTTTGACTCTGCAGGTTTCACACATTTCATCAGAGCAAAACATGATTGCAGACAAGCTAAGCAGAACTAGAACATTCCTTCATGAATGGAAACTTCACCCCAGCATCTTCCAAGTATTGAGCCAGCTGTGAGGAGCACCTCAAGCAGACCTGTTTGCCTCCTTTCAGAACAGACAACTAAAGAAATTTTACTCCAGAACTCCTTGCAAACAGACCTGGAAGACATATGCCTTCTCATTCCTATAGACAGGAATGTTCCTGCATACTGTTCCAACCTTCCCACTGATCTTCAGTGTTTTTCTAAAGTTCCAGAAGGAGTCCACAAAAATTGTGGTTTTGACTCCCTTTTGACCCAGGTGATAGTGATTCTCCCTTTTTTCAGTTTGGCCAAGGGCAACTACCACATGCTTCTCAATAGTTTGGATTTGCTCACATGGGTTGCTTGATATACCATGACGTGACAACTCTTGACTGCATGTATGATAAAATCTTGATACTTTAGGCATCTTTTTTTCTGAGTATGTGTTGCAGGCACTAAAGGAAGTAAAAAACATGCTATTAGAAAATCATATATATGGAAGTGGAAGTGGAAAGGATTTAGTATACTCTTTCCAGATGGTTGTCTCATGCGCTTACTTTTCATTATACTCACTGTAATGTGCTACTTCCAAGCAGGATTAGGGCCCATAGCTTCTTTGGTGGGTTTCTAGCAAGGGCTGAACTCTAGAAACATACTAGAGGCAGCAACTCGGTACTTTGTACATACTTCTACAAAGTACTACAAACTGTATTCCTATTTCTTTTCAAAACAGGCTTTATTAGGACCATTCTTCATGGGCTGCTGGATTCTTCCTTTCTTAGTTTCTAAGTTGCGACTCAGATAGCTTAGGTTATTGCAAAAATGTGATAAAAATGTTGCACATAGTACACTTGTGTAAGTAAACGTACTATAGCAGTAGATGTTCAAATTACTGTCTGCTGCAGTAGCTGCCCCACCCTCAAGGCCCTTATTTTCCTTTTGCGTTGCCAGGGTGTGGATGTATATACCCTTTTATATATAATTTACTGTTGGGTTTGTTTCCTAGTATTGTCCTTTCATGGCTCTTGCCTCCTTTTTCAAGACAACAAGGCAAAAAAGCTCTGACAGATTTGACACTATGTCTTTTTATTTGGACTACCACAAGGAACTGACATTTAGAATGCGTGGAAAGTCCCATTAAGCTTTGAAATTGGGCAATTACTGGGACAGGACCCTAATAGCTTAGGCTAGTGCAATATGGTCTATTCAAATATCTAATGTTGTGATATGTTTGTTTACGCAGCTGTAATTCCTGTGTCATTATGCAGTCATGAGCATGTGCTGCTTACCACACTATTTTCACCCTTGCAAGGATTTGCAGTGTATATAGATATAAATATAGACTTACATACAGATATATAAACAGATATGGATTGTGGTGTAGTGACTCCTAGCTATGGGGTCCTTGGAGCTTCTTTTTATTTATTTATTCATTTATTTTATTTTACATTTGTTGACCAGGCTAGTCTAACTGGATACATGTCCTTTTTCAGTAGAGGCATGGGGAGAAAAGCTCCAAACAGTTAAAAAAGATATATATATATATATATATATATATATATATATATATATATATATATATATATATATAATGTACAACAACATACATGTAATATTGAACAGAGGATTTCAGATAATATTGGTCACTTCACTGTTAGCATATTCTTTCAGTTCATTTCTATTTACAGAGCAAGTCAAAAGTGTTTTTAAGATAATATCTGGTTAAAACTCTTCAAAAAAGTAATCATTATATCTTGCTTACTTAGCTTACATTCTAATTTCTTCAGAAATACGTAACAAGGAGTGAGAGGTAGAATGGAAGAAGAAGAAAAGGGAGAGAGCATAGCAGTTACAGTAAAGGTTAGTCAGGGTTACAAGAAGGACAGAGCCAGTGTGATTTAAGATAGATTTTGAGCTTTTGTTTGAAGATAGTACGGGAGGAAAGTGATGTTAGATCACTAGGAAGAAGGTTCCAGTGTCTCCCAGCTGTATTTGAAAAGAGAGAGTCACCAGCCAGGTTTTTGGGTTTGCTTATACTAACTAGTAGTTTATCAGAGGAGCGTAAGGTGTTCAGGTTTTTGTAGGGAGTGACAAGGGAAGATAGTGTTGGAGTATTATGAGGCTGGTGCAGGGTCTTATGGATAATTGTAAGTTGGTTAAACATAAGCTGATTCTGGAGTTCCAGCCAACATAGTTGTTGTAGATTTTGGCAGTGATGGGTTTGGAAGGGTTTTCCAATGGCAAATCTGGCAATGTTGTTCTAGGATTTAACCAGTTTTAGAAGATTATTCTTCGACAGGTTAGTATAGATAGGAGAAGCATAGAGAAGTGTAGATATAAGGTGGGAGTGGGTAATAGTGGATCTGGCAGGTGAAGTAAGGAAAGGTCTGATCCTGTAGAGGGAACCCATTTTTTTGTTGACTGTTTTTACTGTATTATTTATTTGTGTATCAAAGGTGAGGTGGTTGTCAATAGTAACACCTAAGAGTTTGGTAGTTAAGTCAGGTGTTATGAGGGTGCCATTGTTAGATGTAACTGTAAAATCTATTTGGGTGGACTTGAGGGTAGGAGTGAAAAGTAGGAGCTTTGTTTTTTTGGATTCAAGAGGAGGCATAGATGCAGAAACCATGTTTCTACTTTGCTAAATACTTTGTGTTTTTAATTGCAGTTCAGATGAGGAATTGGCTGAGCATATTATTGTTGAGTCATCTGCATATTGTATACAAGTAGCCTGAGGGATTGCTAGTAGTAGTAGATCATTGATGAAAATTGAGAAAAGGAGAGGGCCTAAAATAGAGCCCTGAGGTACACCTAGTGTGACAAGCAGATGGGAAGATAGGTTATTCTCCCAGAGCACTGCTTCCTGCCTATTGCGGAGGTAGGAACTGAACCATTTTATAGCCTGAGTGTCAAGATAAAGAGATTTGAGAATATTTAAGAGCAACTGGTTATTAACCATATCAGAAGCTTTTGAAAGATCAATAAAGAGAGCAGAGGTAAGAATATTGCTATTTTTATTTTTGTTGATGGTGTTAGAGAAGGATAGGAGGGTGGTTGTAGTACTATGGAATGGCCTAAAGCCATGTTGGCACTCAGCAAGCAGGTTATTTTGAGTTAGATGGTTGAGAAGTTGATTATGCATGCATTTTTACATTATTTTTGCTAAGGGGGAAAGTAGGGCTATAGGTCAATAGTTAAGAGTGTTCATTAGAGCTCCCACCTTTGTGTAGGGGGATAATGTGTGAGATTTTCCAGATTACTGGAATTGTTCCCTCATTAATGGTTCTGTTGATAAGTATGGCTATAGGATAGGCTATTGCTTTAGCTGCTTTCTGCAGGTATTCTGCAGGTAGTTGGTCAGCTGATGGAGTGCAAGGTTTTAGTTTATGTATGAGTTTGCAAATATAGTGTGTTGGGATGGGTTGTGTTTGAAATGTAGGGGGAGAGCTAGAATAGGAGGTAGGAAGGGTAGAGCTATCAGGAGATAGTTGGTTCACCAGAGATTGAATGGCTTCTGTAAAGAAGGTGTTAAAGGCATTTGCAGCTTGCTTGGGGTTTTCCTGTGTACTACCTAGTGGGGTTGGTGTTGAGGTTTGACCTGGGTGAAGCAATCTATTGATGCTTGCCTAGAACTTTTGTGGATTATTCTGGTGTTTTTGTTGCATTTCGTTATAAAAATGTTTTTTATCAGAGGTTAAAGCTTTTTTTGTGATATTTCTCAGCTGTCTAAATGTCAGATGATCTAAGTCATTTTTGGTGGTTCTCCATGTGTTCCAGGCTTTGTTTCTGAGTAACATTTTCTGTCTGGTGCCTGTGGAGAGCCAAGGGGCTGGCTTAGACCTAATTCGTAGAGTTCGTTTTGGAGCATGCTGGTTGAGGATGGTTAAGAATTTAGTGTTAAAGTATTTAACAGCCTCTTCAAGTGGGAGGCTTTTTAAGGGGGACCAATTGCATGCACCTAGTTCATTTTGGAATAGTTCAGGTTTGAAGTGTTTATTGGACCTTATTGTTTTATATGTGGCTTTATGGGGAAATTGCTGATTAAGTAGGTTAATGAGTGGTCACTGATATTGTCTGGGAGAATTCCTACCTTATAAGTAAGGTGATGTTTATTTATAAGAATCCAATCTAAGATACTTTCCTTTTTACTTGGTTTGTTAAATCTAGTTGGGGAGGAAATTAATTGAGAGAAACCCTGCAGGTTGATGAGAGAAGTAGGATTTTCATTACTGATACACTACCAGTCAATATTGAAATCTCCTAGTATTACAGTTTCTTATGAGAAGTATGGTGATAGGGAGCTAAGAATATCCTTGAGTATACTGATTTTATTCCCAGGGGGTAAGTAGATACATATGATATAAATGGATTTAGTAGAGTTTAGCTGAAGTTTGTAAGCAAGGATTTCAGCATTGCTCTCCGGGGGTGGTTTATACTCTTGGGAGGTAACTTGTAGGCTGTTTTTAAAAAGGATAGCTACTCCCCCACCCTTCGTATTTCTGCGGTCTAACCTTATTATGTTGTATCCTGGTGGGGTAATTTCAATGTCCTGAGTGTAGGGTTTTAGCCATGTCTCTGAAAGGCAAAGTATGTCAAAGGATTGCTCATCCAGTAGAGCATGGAGGTGAACAAGTTTGTTGTTAATACTACGTATAATGAGATGTGCAATATACAATGAGTTTGAGAGTTTGGAATTTGTAGGTGAGATAGGGGGACAGGGGTCAGGGTGATTGGTTATAACTGTATTGGCTGGGCCAGGATTTGGGTAAATGTCTCCATCTAGTAATGAATTGCTTTTTAGTCTAAACCAAGGATTATAAAAATTGCAGATAAAGTATAGAGTTTTCCTAGTTTGTAGACTATTGTACTTGATGTGGGACAGTCTGTGATATTTTGCTGGTAGGTAGCTAGGAACAGAGATTATGTTTATGTGAATGAAGTTGGTGTTAAGTATTAGTGTAGTTTGTTTGGGAGAGTAGTGAGGTTTAAGGTATAGAGAATGTTCAAATGATGTTAAGATGTAGGCAGTGGCTAAAGAAAATAGAAGGGTAGTGATAAGTAACAGCTTGAATTGAGCTGTGGTAGTAAATGAAGGCATGGTAAATATTCTAGCAGATATTTAAAGGTGTAGGTGAGGTAGTTAGGCACGGTGAGTATGTGCCAAAGGTTTAGGTTCCTGAAGTGGAGTGGAAGGTTTATTGGAAGCAAGTAAAGGGGTGTGGTTTAATAGGCAGGAGGAGGAAGAACTATTGATTGGCCGTGGTAAGAGGAAGGGTGTGGTGTATTAGTATAAGTCCAGGACTTCTGGGGGCGGGTGGAAATTGGGGGCAGGATAGAGGAGCGGAGTGAGCCCGCAGGACAAATGGAGCGGGATGAGCCAAAGCTAAGAGTCGGGATAGGAACAATCAGAAAACGCAGGGAATATGCAAAGGGTGGATAAGCACATAGGGAGTGGAAGAAACAACAGAAAATGCAGAGAGCAGTTGTAAGGGAGTAGGGAAGCAGGAGATATAGGGAAAAATCACCAATAATGAGAATAGGAAAGATGCTGTACCAAAGGAGAGTTAATATGGAAAGGCTGCCATCTAGTGGCAAGCGGCAATATAAAGTCTCTAGGCAACGGTAGATCCCGGGGCCAGAGAAGTGAACTAAAAGAGGGGCTAGTAACACAGGGAGAATGCTGAAATGGGCCAGTAAGTAGAGTCAGACTTTGGGAGGGTTGGATGCTGCAACACCAGATACAGAGCGTACCCTCACCACCTAGTAGGGGTATGTAAATGGCTTCTGCACTAGCAGTTTACCAGCAATTTACACATACTTTCAGTAGTCCTTTAGTCTGTAAAGATAGGGTGATTCAGGGATAGGATCGCTCTTGTCCTTTACTTGTATCTTTCACGGCCAGCAGGGTGATTCCTGAGTTCAGTTATGGGCTGAAGTTACGGAAGCTAAAGGAGAAGCTGTAAAAAGGAGAGAGTTGTAACAGAAAGCAAGGACAGAAACAAACAACTAAAACTGTAATTCAGAGCAGCAGCACAGCTTACATCTCCATGCAGACCCAACAACAGTATAATAAATTGAGATAAATTGTCAGTTTCCAACAACAACAAGCAAGATGCAGGGTAGGCAAAATGGAGAAACGTCAATAAAAAGAAAAATAGTGCAATCACAAATACTCAGGATAATCTAAACATGCTGTGCGATGAGGACTAAATGCTGCAATAGTTAATGTTGTTGAGGTAGAGCATTTGTCTGTCTGCGTGGTAAATATTAACAATAGTGCTAAGGCAAGGAGTAACTAAAGAAGGTTTCAATGTGCGCACTAGCTTAGTGGATGGAGGGTGAAATGCAAATGCTAACGCCAGCATAAACCATATAGTCTAATCACAGACTAATTCTATGTATTAGCACTTGAGTGCAGTAGCTTTGTAAATAAGAGAAACTACAAGCAAAGACACTAGTCTTTGGTAAACTAAATGACGTAGGAAAAAAAACACAGATAGGGAGCTCTAGCTATCCAGGTCGCATCTAAACAAGTTACAATTAGCCACATTAAATGGACACTTTGTGGGGCATCATGGGAAGAGGACTGTACACAGATACCCTGAGTGGAAAAATACCTCCTCTCTATAAAAAAGGAGACCCATACCAGAGAAATGTTGGCCACACTTAGAGAGAGAGAGAGAGAGAGAGAGACTGACAGATTCTTAAGGCCATAGCCAGGTTGGGAAGCTTGTTAAGAGAATTAAACAGACAGAGAGAGAGAGAGAGAGAGTGAGCTATTGGAAAGTAGTGGAGTTAGAAAAAAAACATTTGTGTGTTTTGTTTTATTTTTATAGCACCAATTGTCCTGAAGAGACTAAATTGAAATGACAGAACTAAATTGCAAGAATTATGGTTTGTTTTGACTGTGCTGAACATAAAGAAATAAAAGCAGACATACAAATTTGATACTGGAAGTGCTCAAGATTCTTTTTTACATTCTGTTAAAAAATAATAAAATAATAATGAAGTAATATGCTGAGGTAAAGCTGGTTGTTTTATTTTATAGCTCTGAGTATTCTGTATGCTAGTAACAACTGTAACATTTAAAGAGCTTTCCCGAATTGGAAAATGGGCAGAAAGGCTTCAGATATTAAGGTTAAAGTGGTGAATGAAGTTAAAAGTGTGTGTGTGTGTGTGTGTGTGTGTGTGTGTGTGTGTGTGTGTGTTTGTGTGTTCTGATTCAGTATTTATTATTATTATTATTATTATGATTATTATTTAGCTCCCTTTTAATGTAATACTTTGCCCTTTAGTAACATCAGTGTTGTTTACCATAACAGCAAAAACATTGGCAGGTGCAGAGGCTGCATAAAAGGAAAGGAAAATGATGAAACACATTAATGACTAAAGAAAACTGCTCAGATGTTCAGCCTGGATGTCATCTTTGGTTTTTAAATGTCTGGGCCAAAGAAAAACGAGAATTTTATTTCTGTAAAGCATCCTTTCAGAATATTTGCTAACACTTAGGCCATTTCTTAAAATGCATGCATACTTTTAAATATTTTTCAATTCTTTTTGTTTCCTTTTTCACCATGATGCAACAAAAGGAAATCATTTAAATTTGAGGTAGCATTATGTGCAATAAAGATAACACTGGCACTAGGCATAAACTGTTACACATCTGGCATTCATAATATTGCTGGAATATGCACAGATTTTGTTTCTTTGTTACCGTGACCCATTAACTTTGCTAGTACCCTACCTCAAACTCCTGTTTCATTCATATAAACATAATTATCCCTAGAAACACCTCTCTCTTTCTTCACACGTTGATCTTAGTGCAACCACATCTTCCCAGTGACCTCTGCACCCTCCAGTATTTCATTATAGCATGACTCCATAGAACTTCTGCCATGTTTAAATTTTCTGTGGGGCAATCTCAAAAGTCATAGTCATCATTTCCTCCCCTTTACAGTTTCCTCCCCCCTCAATTGACTCTGGGTTTTGTAAGACTTAAGTTATGGTATCTTTCCTGCATCACACTGTCCTTCTGTTAAATGTTCTGTCTTATAAGTAAATGTTATCCTTCTGTTAAACTGATTTCACTAATTAAGTGAATTGCTTGCTAGTAATTCACTGAAACTGAGACATATAATAAAATGGGCACTACATCATACTCCATAGCTGTTTCACTGCAAACCTTGCAGCTGCCATTTCATCTGTATACTAAACCTGCACTGTCGTTCCATCAGTTTGGTATCTGCTTCTCAGTCTGTACCATCTTTCTGGAATATTCCTGATCTTCATCAGTCAGACATCAACTTAGGAGAAAGGAGAAAGGTCCACTATATTAAGTAGTGTGATAGTCTGTTAGCATGTCTGCAGCCAGAATAACCATGATCTTACTCTATAGATTTGAGGACAACATGCCCTTACATTGTAAATACAGTGATGGGAAAGGAGACAGTCTATGACCAGTTCAGGCACATTCCCTATCTTTTAGTTTAGCTGTGTGGATTAAGGCTAGGTGAAGTGCTTGGAGATTCATACTATAGTCCTGGTTTTGGTTCCCACAGTCTTCGATTGCAAATTTTTTGACTCTGATCAAATCAATTAACCAAAAAAGTGTTCCATGGTCTGCCTTTAGCAAAGCTTATGTATAGCAGACAAATGAGTTTTCTGTTACGCTGTCACAGACACAGGTTGCTGAATGCATCTTTGTTGAACAGTAAAGTGCGAAAAGGCAAAGTAGCGAAGTGGCTGTTCAGCAAATTCTTTCCCTGGGAAAGAATTTGTTTGGCCGCTTTTGCTACTTTGCCTTTTTGGCACTGTGGTGCGATCTCAGGGTTGGTATATTTAAGTAGGGGGGGTGTGGGAGGCACATCCCCCCACGTCGGGGGGGGTGGGGGGGTGAAGCACCCCACATTAAGTAATGTCTTAGTGGGTTTTTTTTGTTTCGGAACAGTGACTGCTTTCCATTGGAAAATAATCGCTGCCC
Organism: Protopterus annectens; assembly: GCF_019279795.1. Lineage (NCBI taxonomy): Eukaryota > Metazoa > Chordata > Ceratodontiformes > Protopteridae > Protopterus > Protopterus annectens. The sequence continues at coordinate 416,673,080 of NC_056745.1, read as the reverse complement.
TGAAGTTTCAACGTTGTAAGCTTTCGCTTACATGGTGTCGATTATCTGTTGTTCGCTCTTCTGAGCGTGCGATATGATAATATAGACCAACAAATTATGGGTGATGAAGGCGGTACAGCTAACAGGTTGGAGATAAAAACTCTAATCCAGGCATTCTAAATTGTTTTCAGAAAATGTAGAAGTTGAATGTTCAAGAGTATCCCGGTTAAATAAACAACTAGAGAAATAATTTAGAAGCAGGCACCTCCAAGACACATACTAAAAAGGCACACTGCCACTATTGTATATTATAAAGGTAAAAAATGAACTAATGGAATGGTACGAGATTAACTTCTATGACCTACACTTTATGGTCTGGCATTCTATTTCCTTTTATTAACCATGTAAGCTTACAAGGAACCAGTGTCTCTGCTCAGGGATGATAAAAAAATCACTTTGTTAACTGCTTTGCTGAAGGCAGACCACGATCATGACATGAGCCCCTTATCATGCCTTTCTCTCTATATTAATCTACTGTAACAAGACTGATCCTCTTTAGTTTCTCTTCACAATACTTATATATCAATCCCCTTATCACACTCGTGACCTTCCTCTGCCCCTATCCACAATCCTGAAGTCCTTCTCTACATATATATATATATATATATATATATATATATATATATATATATATATATATATATAGACAGCAGAACTATGCACACTTGCTTTGACCTGTCATAAGACTTGGAGAGCAGTAGCAGAACTTATATTTTGTGTGTCTGTTCCTCTTACAACATACCCTGGGATCTTACTGGCTTCATATTAATTTCAGCAGTAACTATATACTTAATATTCCTGCTTTAAACTATTCAGTGTAACATGCCACATCCATACTGGAATTGTGGATTATAATTCAAGTACCCTGTTCTTCCTAGTATTTAGCCCTGTTTTTCTTTTCTTTTTTTTATTTATTTATTTGTTTGATACCTTCTCTGATAGGCATGCTGTTTTTCTTTGCAGACTATTTTGTGGCATACCATCCCTCTAGCTTAGCACTACTTATGTTTTGCATACCCCTTGTCATAAGTGAAATGAAGATCCTGTGAAAGCACTGGCTCCTGAGGCAGCCACTATAAAACTCCAACTGAAAACCTTTCCCAACATAACAGCGTACCTCTGATCAGCATTGTTTGCTTTTCCAATGAGTAATCCAGATAGTTTAGAAGCAGTTTTCTTACACTTTTTACTTTCAGCTATGAATTACTGTTCTGTACAGAACTAAAGCAAAAGCCTTATGGAAATCTTAATTTATTAGATCATCCAGGTGTCAAGTCTTTAACCAGCAATTGGCTGTGACTGAGATTTTATTTATTTTATTTAATTGGTTACCATATTAACTGCGCCACTTGAATTTATAAATATTGAAAATTTTTTAAAACTTCAAATTCTGTAATAAATTTCAACAGTAGATAAAATGCATGCATTCGTAATACTGAAAGTAGTTAAAAATTCATCATTATGTTTGTTGCACAGTTGCATAACAAAAGCTACTACATTAAGAATTGCTTCCAGGTTTAACTGCTATAAGTGCAGACAGTGTAGAGATGCACCCACTCCCTTTTCACTTAGACACTGACATCCAGTACTTCCAACAGCCTTATAATGCTACAGCTGTATCAGATTCCTAAGAAGAAGCTTGTTTGATACCAGCAGTTATAGTATTTAGAAATGGATGCACACAAGTAAAGTGACAAAGATATTTTTATATGGTTAGGTGTATCAAATACAGAAGTCTTATTCAGATAATAAGAAGGTCCAAATAGATCCTGTAGATTATTCTAACCAGTTGATTTGCTCATTTAGTGTACTGATAGCTAAACATGCAAATGTTAGGATATTGTATCCCTTTAGTGTTAGGGAAGCAGTACCAGGCCAGAAAATGAAATGTAATACAATGTTAATATATTGAGCAACAAACTGAGAGACATGTAAGCAGTATGCATTATTCCATGGTGACCTAGCTAAAGAAACCTTAAAGAGGATTAAGTTTTTCAAGAATAATATTTCAGAGTATCACATAAAAATAAGGTCATAGCATATTATTTAAATCATCAGAGGTACCATTGCATTTTTTGCAGAAACTACTGGACCTCTGTATCACCTTATTTATGAAAGTTTCAACAAAGTAAGCATTCTTCCTAAGCTTGGTGTGGTTAGAGCTATGCATTAATGTGTGTATGTGGGGGGAGGGGCGAGTAGCAATGTAGCAACATGGCATCACATCAAGTTAGCAAAGCCCTCTAGACTATGCATTGATCCCAATACCATATCTTGTTCGCTTTTGAGGTAAATATACTGTACAATGGACAGGGGCAGCCTATAAAATTCCTTGGGTTATTAACACATCAGCAATATTTTGATAAATTTGGAGTAAGCTTGCATAGGCTTAAAATGTCTCTTGGACCAATAGCCTAGTAACCACCTGTGAACTTATGAACAGATTCCTAGTCTTTCATCTGTGACACACCCTACCCAGATGCTCTGAGATACCGCTGGAGAGATTTTAGACAATAAGAGGAGGCAGTGCAGTTGAAAACATTGTGCCACAGCTGGTACTCTAACAAAGGGAATAAGCTGAGAAATCCATCTTAAACCTTAATATATCAGTACCCAAAAAGATCCCATTAAGCAATAGGTTGGAAACCTCAACACAACCTGGAATCTTTCTTCCATGTTTATAGTAATTCTTAAAAATGACTTTTGTTTTATGATGCTTTCCCTTTTATATATCTAATAGGCATAAACAATTCCCCTTCTAGTACTGTCTTTTAATCTTCATTTTTACTGTTTTCCTGATATCCTACACTTAAACTCCACTTTTGTTTTTCAGGCATAGAAATGCCTTGTTTTTGATTGTATTGCAAGTTTTACTTCCTGTTTGGGCCACATTGACCTCTTTTTTCATATAGCCTTACTGTACCTGCCTCATTTTTTTCAATAAACTTTCTTGTTCTTAAACAACAAGCCACCCCCCATTTGTTTATACTCCCCCATTTCTTTCTCATAGGTTTATACGTGTGTACTAGGTTAATGACTGTTTTCATCTTTTTAAGTTTAGTAATGCATTCCAAATGTCTGATACATTTTGCTGCCCTTGGTAGCATAAGCAGGGGCTTGGGAGATGAAACAAAAGACCTTAGAGATAATCCGTGTCTATTGGAGATACAGGCGCTAGATCAGGAGTTACTTTGAGTTCCCCATCCATATGTCCAAGTTACATTTGAATTACATTAGGATGGAGCACTTTTTTACATGATCAGGGAGCCAGTTCCAGAGAAGGCGTAGTCTTTGGGCATATCTCTCAACCATCTTCAAAATGAGGAACACTACAATTCATAATGTGGAATAAATGAGCAAAATGTGGAATACTTAGTAACTGCTTACTAACATCTTCAACTAAGAAGCTCACAAGATGGTAATAATGTATTACTTTATATGTTTAAAAAATTTATGTTGATGTATTGATACAGTTCAGTACTATTTTCCATGGATATCAGTTAAAACACCTTCTGACAGTGAATGTGTAACAGTCCTTTTCTATTTGGAAGTGAGAGGAACATGGACTTATTAAAACCTAAAATAAGAAATGTTCCTCTTAACAAGGTACACTTGAGTGATATATCCCTAGGATACATACCTATCTCTTCTGCAGCCCCTATTTATATCACATGCAAGGTTGAAGTCCTTAGAATGGGTAACTCTGCTGCTGTTTGTTTTGTGGATATTCAGGAGCTCCATCAGAAGGGGGTCCTATGATGCCTTGTATGCCAGGCATAGATCTCTCCCTCAACAGTTTGTGGGATACAGAACTGGTCTGCATAGAACATGTTATTTACACCCTGTATTCTTTTAGTGAAGAACTTTTATGAATGTTCCAATTGTTGGATGTGCCTGGTTAGGTACATATCAAAGAAGACATTGTACTCAATGATAGGTCTGATGAATGCCAAATACAGTGAAACAATAACCTCCTTGGACCTAGATGCCATACTTCTGTTTATAATTTGCACAACATAGAATAATTTCCTCCCTACTGTAGACACATCATGGTCAAAGGCTAGGTTGCTGTCTACGTGTGTCCCCAAGTCCATGACTACTGGGTTGGCTCTTAGGGGTGTGTTGTTATTGTGTTTGTTACCAGCGGAGGCTAATTTCCCAAAATATAAAGATATGCTTTTCTTGGCATTTAGTTTTAGTTCATAGCTACATGGCTCTGAGACACCAGTTATCTGTCTGTGCCAGCCCTTTGATTGTATCCACAGGCCCTCAACGTTATCCTTCACTTCAGAGAAGTAAATGCCAAAAAGGAGTGGTCCCAGGACCAATCCCTGAGGGACATTGGTGCTGACTGACATCTTTGTAGAGGTGGACTCCCCAGTTCTAACTTCATGGGTCCTGTCTGTGAGCTAGCTGCTTTTCCGCAGGGTGGCATAAGGGTTTGTACCTAACATCTTGAGTTTGTCAACAATGCCTGACAAATGCTTCGGCCAGGTCAAAGTATCAACTGTAAACTGTATGCAGTGTAAACTCTTTTGCCCTCATCTATACCTGTATTATTATTGATCATTTCCATGATAATTCTTTCCATGGCTTTGCAAATGAGACCAGTGAGACATTGGTCTGTAGTTTACAAAATTCATAGATGGCCCACTTTTGTGCAGAAGGATGGCAGATGCCATTCTTCATTTGCAAGACACAAAACCCATTTGGAAGCTGCAGTTAAATAATCATTCCAGAGGGCCTCATCTGTCATGTTTTGTGTTATTTGGAAGGCAGCCTGAGTTATTGTCTGGGCCCATTGATATAATGTTCTTGGGTTTAATGAGTATATTGAGGATCATTTCCCTAGTGATAGTTGGGGGAATTATATATGAGGGTATTTCCTGAGGGTAGGCTAAGAGGGGAGACATATAGCATATTGTAATCCTGCCTTCTGCAGCTTTATGGTTGGTATTTTTTTATTTCAAAAACAATTTTTATTGTCAACAACTTAAGTACAAACATACCAATTCTGTAAAACTGATGAATGAACAAAATTTAGAGCAAAAGGATAACAGTCTGTTCAAAGAATTGAACGATATGCACAGTGATTGCTCCAATAGTGGATGCAAAATGTTCATTGGTGCCATTTTATATTCAGTACAGCTACTCTTGACTGATATAACCAGGCCAATGCCATAAGGTTTGCAACATATAAACCATTTAGATGTCATTTATCCTCTGACCTTACAGTTTTTTATGGAGGCTTCTGCTTCCTGGACATTCCTTATTAAAGCAGCCAGATCATTCATCTCAGGTGGCTCTCGTCTTTTGAAACCTAGTTATTATTTTTTCCAAAAATCAGAATCAGTAGCTGGAGTAGGTTGAAATCATTAACCTTGTATAACTATCATTTTATCAAAACCAATAAGAAACAAGGAGGGAGTTACAGTCACTTAATTGGGCCATAATACATTACAGATATAGAGTAGTTTATTTTTCATTAGAAATAATTCATCGCAGTCCCAAAAATTGTTTCCAGGTCCCGACTTCCTTACTCTCACAGCTCTCACATCATGATGGTAATGTTGGGAATATTTTAGGTGGTCTAACTAGTGTATAGATATACTTAAAAAGACACTGACAGCTGGAGAATTTGTATTTACTGATCATAGAAGCATACCTTGGAATATGAATAATGTTCGGCCATACATCTGATGGGATAATCACTCTAAAATCTCTCTCCATCTTTTGGGTTAATCAAGTCTCCTCTGACCCCAATCCACCAATTAATCCACCTTGTTCCAGCAGGTGGTCTGTCCAGTTTTGGTATTAGCAACAAACTGGAGTTATATCTCCAAATCTGTCTAAACAAGCACTGTCTTTGTCCTTTAAGTTAAAGGAAGATTTTAGTAATTGTCAGTCAGAGGGGCCATTCCCCAATATCAACTGTTCTCAGTAAAAAAACATTAGAATTTTGGTGTCTCACATTTTACAGAGAATTGATACATCTGAGGTCCTCAGCACTGTGACAGTCTTATAGGAAGGACAGACAATATCCATACTGAGATGCAGGTAATATTGAAACAATATTAAGAATGTCTTGGATTGGAGGTTTACATTGCTTCTCATCACCAGTTCTGTTAGATGGCAGCTATTTGTATAATGGGCTAAGTCCACCTAAGTACCCAGAAAACTTGTTCCCAACAGGTTGTACCCCAAGTGAAGAGCAACCCATATATTAGTTTTAATTTTGTTCGAAGTCTAGTAATGACAGTCTGCTATAGACATGTTGGAGGGTCAGGTGGTCCCAGGAGATTCTTGGCTTATCGTCAGTCCAAAGGAATGAGAGCATTATTTATTTAGCTTGAGAGGAAAATTCCCTTGTATATGCGAAAATCCTTAACTGCATAAAGAACTAATGGTAAAGCAAATGGTTTTATCCAAAGACATTACTTACCACAAGCATAAGTTTCTGTTACTTTGCAGCAAAATAGCATTATAGGTGAAAATAAAAGATTCTTCTTTTGTAACAGTGAATTTTACTCTGATAAGTTCATAGGTTCATAGATTAGTACTAAGCTAACTGCCCTTGTGAGCCTTTTTAAGCCTAGCTAATTATCCCATGTGAGACTCAAACCCTGCACCTTGTGTTTGTAAGGCAAACACCTTAACCATTAGGCCACCCTCCCAACCCACTATTACACTGTTACACTATTCCCTTGGGATAAAAATTGAAATTTAATACTTAGGTCACTGGACGTAGTATAGTTAATTTTAATAGCCTTAGTTTTCATTGGGTTTACTTTGCAGAGAAGTCACCAAAGACAGATAACTCTCCAAAATATCTCTTAATGTTGCAGCTAATGGTTCCATTTACAAAGCAAACAGCAGGAGTGACAAAGGGCATCTATACTTGGTACCCCAATGTAAAGGAATCATGCAGGAGAACAAACCACTCAGTTTGATCCTCACCTTAGAGATCTCATATAAAAGTTTTTCCAGTGTGATTAAACTGCAGAAACAGTTAATCATTTCTAGTAATAAGAATAAAAAAGACCTCCTGACCTTGTCGAATGCCTTTTTCACATCTAGGCGAGAAAGCAACAGAGGGTTCTTGTTTCTGACTGCATGAGCTATAGTGAGTGAAGTCTTTAGAGGTTGCTTTAGTAGGACACCCTTTAAAACATCTAGTTGGATTAACATGAGACAAATTTGAGAGGATTAAAGCTAATCTGTTTGCCAAGAGTGACTCGAAAGATGTATAATCATGATTGAGAGTAGAGAGTGGGTGGCAGGAACTTGGAATAAGCATGGTTTGGAGAATAGGAACCATCAATGCTTGCTTCCATGTTCTAGATATAAAGCTTCCCACCAGTACCTGTTTGGCCTGATTCATGAAAAGTTTAATAAAGACTTTCCTTCCTAGTTTGGAGAATGCAGCGGTTACACCATCCACCCCAGGGGATTTACCCTTTACTACTCCAGACATGGAATCCTTCACCACATCTGCTTCATATGGTTGAATCAATGAGTGCACTTGCCCCTGAGACAATCTGGGAAGGTCTAAAAAGCACAGGTATGGCCTAGCCTGCACCTTCCCACTGGCAGAGTAGGCATTCTCAGTGTAAATGTTATAGTGACTACTTTCAGTCTTGTTAATAATTATGAACAAACAGAGGCATGATCACTATTTTCCAGGGTGCCCTTAGCGTTAGGTTTCTAATTCTTCAATCCTTAGTTAACTCTATTCCAAGAATTCTCTTCCTGATACATGTCTTTACTAGATGGATGAAACCTGCATGATCTAGTGCTTCGACCAGTTTGTTCTCCTTTTTAGATGAAGATACTGAACCACTGCAGTGAGACTCTTGGAGAGTGAGATCCCCATAAGTACAGTCTTTTTTTGACAAGCTTTTCTGTCCATTTCTTGTGATTTCATTATGTTTGCTGTCTTAAATCTTGTACTCAGTAAAGTACATTAAGCCAACAATATTCAATTGTCTACATAACTCTTAGAACACCAACTCTTGTATGTCTTTCATATCCTTCATGACTATTTCCCTACTTTTCCTGAATTACATCACAGTTAATGTCCGATCTTGAGTAGAACCTTTTTCTGTCCCTTCTAAAAAAGTGATATTATGTGATTTTCATGTGCTATACAGTTTTAACACTTGCTAATGGCCTGTTTAATTTTGTAGTGCACTAACATAGTACCCTAGGGATCTTAGATTGTCCTGTCACTTTCAGTTAAAAAGATCTGGTCACAGCAATGAGATCAATAGTCCACCAGCTATTTGTGGTTGAAGTATTACAAAGATATGGTATGGCTTTGAGAGATGTTTCTTTCCAGATTAGCTATTTGTGTTTTACTTGTCCAGGACATGAATATAATATGGCCTGTGACCAAGAATGAATCAAGAAGAGAATTCAGGATATAAAGGCTCATAAATTATCTATTTACTGAACTATGCAATCGTCTTCCGTTCGCCCACAGGTTTTGTTGTCAACATTTGGGATCCAAAGCATTACTGAAATTCAAAGGTTAAGTCTTTAAATGCCAAAGTCAATTAATTTTGAGGAGAGTCTCTAAGTAGAAAGATAATTTTGAAATTGACTATCACTTGTTCAGTAAAGTTGACTTAAATGTGCTGAATGTGGGTTGTTTCCTTTGTTTGTATACCTATTATGTGGTGACAGTTTTCTAGTTTTTTTTCTGAAATATACAACTAATTCTGGCATTTACATTATTATAATACTAGCAAAGGTATTGTTTGCATTGAATTTGGCATTTTAAACTAGAACTCACATTCACCATATTTCAGTATATTACTTATAATACACATTATGAAAACCCCAAAATGCAAAATAACACGAGAGTACAAAAAAATGCAAGCATTATTATAATACTGAAATCAACTTTAAAATGCAAAGAAAACTAAACAAGTAGTACCATACAACAAGTAATTATGCAATTAATAACAAAGAAAAATAACTAAGAAAACATCATGAAATAAAAACAGAAGGTATTTAAAAATAATTTAAGTAATATAAGATTAAGGCCAAGATTCAGGAAAAAAATGAAATGCAGCCACATAGTGAAGAATACTGTATTCATATTGGCACAGTGCAGCCCAGCAGTGATTATTTATATTGTAGGAGTGACATTAAATGGATATGCTGGGGACTGTGCTGTATAAGTAAGTAATTCATAGGTGAAATGAGCAAGAATTACACAAAGAAATGAACAGTGCTCTTTGATATGTCATGTGACCTACACCCAGTAGAATGCATGTAGTGTATCCATGACAATGTGAATCTACATGAGAATTGAGAAGCTACTCTAGACACAGCTATGAACCAAAACAAGAGCTACATAGCAAAGTCACATTATGTTTATATTGAAAATGGGTGAGAAGTGGGCCGATAGGACAGTCAGAAAATGGGATGAGCAAGAACATACAGAAGGCCAAGAAGAAAGGAGGACCACTATGAAGAGGTGGAGTAAGGGTATTTATTTCTTTATTTATTGCAGGGGGGAGCATGATGAAGGTGATGGTATGAAGGAGGGTACAGAGATGATAGAGAAGGCATACAAACTGACACAAAAGTCTGGCAAAAACAGCCATTGAAGTGCTGCCACAAAGGGGGGACATCAGAAAGGAGAGACACAGACAGACTGATGGAAGACAGTTGGTAATGTGGAAGACTGAACAACAAACCAGAGAAGGAAATGACACACAAGGATAGGGAAGACTATTATGGGAGATAGGGTGTGGTGAGAACTGACTGCCAAGCTACACAGTGGCATGCCAAAGCAGAATCAGTCATCTATGTGACTGCTCCTTGGCTGATGGTTGGAGCGAAGCAGTTGTGTGACTCTGCAAGCCACACAAGGATGCACCTCAGACTGCCAGTCTGATTATTCAGCTTCTGGTCCAACACAACCATTACCAGACTTTCCACATTCCATTAGGTGACCCAGCAGGACCCCAAGATAATGCTTCCTGATGGAGAGTATACACTGCTCATTAGAGGAACAACACTAGTGAGCACTGGCAAATCCACCAGGTCACCACCCACAGAATGGCCTTCCTTATCCTGCGATGAGGCTGGCCTAGAGACAGCTGAGGACCCATCAGGTGATGGAAGGTTAGGTGGAGGGCACAGTGCCTGCTACCACAACATATCCAGCAGTAAAGCTGACATCGCATAAAACATGAATGTAAATGGGCAGAAACAAAGCAAAAATGATGGATATTGAAAATAAGAAGATGACTGTGAAAAAGAGAAAAACAAAACGAAAGAAATGATCATTAGGTTGTGCTACATCAATATGCAGTAAAGGCCCTGGAAGGGGTAAGGTATAATAAGCTAAGCAATGACAACACAAAAGCAAAATACAGACCAGAGACTCAGCTACTACAGATCAATGCGCACTACAGGATAGGACACAGTAGGAGGTAGCCTGTTCCCATTGTGTAAGACAGTGATACAGTATGTATATCAACAGTATAAATGCAATAGGCATCAAAACAACTAACTTACTGAGCAAAGGAATTGCTCACCATTGAGGAGGTTATGAGAAGGTGACACATACTGTAAGACAGATTCTGGGATGCATGGCACAGGACTGCAACTGGCCACATATACCCACCTCAGAATATAAACAAAAATAAATATTGGACATGTATCCTTGTGGCAGTACTGCATCCTGACATTCATCAATCCATGTTCGTCATTACAAGGAAAACTTGATGTTTGTATGCCCATGGTATGCCAGGTATAATTGGCACAGTTATGGGTGATGGAACAAGTAGTCAAACACTACACAAAGTCATGTTAAATAGGGCAGAGAGCATTTCCTACAAGGGTGTCAGCTAGGTAGGAGACAATGGACGATTCCAGCTGCATATGTACCAAAACAGAGATCTGCACTCTTAATTGCAGTGCTGCAACCATGACCAGCCCAATTTACAATATTCAGTCACTGTTCAGGAATATCTGGCCATGGGGAGGGCACAGCATAGCTACATTTGCAATTACAAGTTATATGACATATGAAGTAAGGCAAAGTAAATCAGTTAACACTGTAGACATTAATTAGCAACATTGCAAACAAGAACAGCTAAGCAGGTGAGTCAGAAATATACAGGTATGATAATAGTCCCATTCACATACTCCAACACCTGTCTCCTCTGAGAGATTAGTCAATTCTTTCTTATATCTTCAGGTACTAAAACACAGAAATAAAAATTAGGAAAAAAAAACACAGCATATGCATGAGCAATAATAACTTTATATAAGTTTCAGTAAGACCTACTTTTGTAAAATAGATTATCAGTTAAGATACTTATGGTAGAGCAAAGGCTCTAGATCCCTGATCTCTACTTCCTGTTTGTTGGGAAGGTCAGGGTGGTCCTTATTCAACTCACTGTTCAATACCCACACTGCTCAATAGAGAAGATGATGTCCATGGCATCACTCACCATCCTGGCAAGACAGTGCCAAGCATTCACTGTATATTAGGGGTTCCTTATTTGAGTTGTCCAGTTGGTGCTCCCAGTGGTGCAGATGCAGAAAGTGCAGAATGATTTTGTCTCCTACTGATTCATGTAGGAGCTCTTGTAATTTCAGTATTTCCAGAAGACATAGCCATTTGTTGGAAACAGGATGGAAATGGTAGCAGAGTGGCAGTGATACACATAATGGAAACCATGAATTGTGCATTGATGGGTAGGATTGCAGCACAAAGTTGCCCAATACCAAAGACGATGCATAGGACCACAACAGACAGACACAGATGGGAGGCAGAGCCATTCTTGGCAAATGTGGTGCCACACTTCTGCCAACATTTATATATGCTGCCAACAGTGTGCCATAAATTATGCCCCAATGCATCATCATGCCACTATAGCCCACCAAAAAGATTACAAAAGCAGACAGCAATCTGGGTGCCATGCTTATGACCACACTACTTTTCAACCTACCACGCCACAGGCTCTGTTGTTCATTACAGGACTATTAATGCACTATGCTACTTGTGCAGTTCAAAAACATTGAAATGAACTTGATTCATTTGCATATTTACTGCATCATGAGCCCTTTAATAGTATGATATAAACAACTGTTTCCATTGTGGTGCTCATTCCACTATTGAGTGTTCTACATTATGGTAAGCAGACTTTCAAGAGTGATTGCTGGAGTGGTCTACAGAGTGAAAAAGTGTTCTACACAGAGATGGATCATGGTCAAATAGGACCATAGGCAGGGAACAACCGCCAGCCATTCCAGTGTCATATTATTTGGCTGTCTCTACCTAGTTACCATAAACACTGTTTAATCTTGTCAGTGTGCATACTATTTTCTTCTTTACTTTTACAGTTATTACAGAGATATGATTTAAAACTTTTATTTCATGTATTACAGCACAAACACTTACGGTATTTTGTTAAACAAAACATTCTCTCACTGAAAGTAGACATAGCATTTGCAATAGTAAACTTCCCTTCATTTGAAACTCACATTCATCAAATAAGTATTCAAACTTACATTTATTGAATATGCATACATTTATATCCAGAGATATCTGTAAACCAAGTAATTTAGCCATATTGTTGACTGCAACCTTCACAGATGTCTGTGTCAAAAAATTAATAACAATAAAAAGTAACATATTTCAAATTTCTTTCATACAATCACATAGAACCCAAAGTATTCCAACTTAATTCACACACACACAACATATACACACACATATACTCACATACACACACACACACACACACACACACACACACACACACACACACACACACACACACACACACACACACACACGAACACCTGCACACTAGCCCTGCAAACCCAGATTAAAGACTGTTTAAAATGACCAGATGATAAAAGCATAAGGTACTTTTATTCACAGAGATTCCCTAACCCTCATCAGCAGTTATAACCTCTTTTTTAATTGTGTACACCCCTTGTTGTTATGAAGAAATGCATTCCATGTACTTTACTCATAGCTTTGGATGACCTACATGAGATTATATAAAGATCAATAGCATCATGCAATAACATCCAGCCACTTGTAGCATAGCGTAAATAAAAGAATATTTATGACAACATAAGAACTATCAATCACCTGATAAGGCATGCTAAATCAATATGCATAATATCTGCAGAAGTAAAAGTATTTTGAATAATTCCACATTAAAGAGAACTAATAATAATGCAGAGCTTCCTGCCGGCAAAAAACTTTGCATTTCAGTGCTTCATCTACAAATGCAGTACTTGCTACCCTTGAAGAATAAATTGCCTATGTTACATTGTAAAATGGTGTGCTGGTGAAATTGATATAACATTTCCTGAACTAGATCACCTATGTAATAGGGAAAGGCTGGCAAATGACAGCAGTTTCATAGTTACTAGGCATGCAGTCCTGGAGGCCATAAAGGAGTCTACCCCAAATTCTCCAAAAGTACTGTTTGTTTAAGTAGCTTGTATAATATCAGACAGCAGGTAAATGAAAATGGAAAGATTCAAACTCTACGCCCCTGCCACAAGAAGCAATTCATAAACAAGTGGGAGCTTTAGTCCTCTATGCTAACTGCTAGAGTAGGTGATTTGAACCAAATGCAAAAATCCTACAATCTCATCTTATAGAGAAGACTGCATCTCAGTAATATGCAACAATGACTACATGATGTATGCTGATGTTCAGACAGTTATGATCATCGGTCCAAACAAAGAAGACTGTATGGCCTTTGAAATGTCAACTGCTTTACAGTTGCTGAAAGATATAAAGAAGGTACTGCAAAAAATATATTACTAAAATGCAAGACGTTTGAGCTACTAAAATGCAACATGTTGATACTATATCATGCAATCCATGCCTGTGAATGAATGAATTATTTAGTGCAAAGAATAAAGCAAACCAATGAAAAGCAATATAAATGCTGCAGCAGTTTTTGTTCAACAACCAACAAGTCATGTAAAAATTAGAAAATTTACTGCGTATAGCATACTGTTTTTTGGGGGGAGGGCTGCATGTCTTCTATGTCATCAAGAATAGCTAGCCCACCTGACATCACTCAGTACTGGTCTGACCTACTTGAAGAATGGTGTGTTGTTGCAGCATACACCTCTGGAGTCAGGTCCATGGCAGCCATATCAATATCCCATAACTTGGCTGTTTCTCCTCAGCTACCATAAACACTGTTCAAACTTGTCTGTATACATACTTTTTTTTTCTTTACTTTAACAATTATAAGATACTTGGATTTCATTTAAAACTTTTATTTTAAATTTTATAGAAAAAACACTATTAGCTGTTTTCTAAAACAAAGCAAAACACACACAGTATGAGAAACAGTAAACATCTCTTTTTCTGTAACTCATATTTAAATGAAAACTTCACCCAAGCTAAAACTTCCAATGTGATATCCCAAAACCTCCTGTAACAGAGGCACATGGGATATATGCAACTGACCCTTATGAACATCAGGTGTTTCAGTTATATAGCAATTCTGGTTGCCGATAACTTTTACATTTGAAGTCATTTTAATACACAACTTCAGACAAATAAAGCCAAACCCCATTAGCCATGGATATGCATATTTCATCCTTGTTATGACATCATCAGCATAGCATAAGCAAAGTGTTAGACTAAGCATAAGAAACACAGGGTTGTTACACCCAGCTGGTGTCCATTATCATTAGGGTGACTGCAAAATATCCCAACTAACAAATTAAAACAAAGAGTTAGAAGGTCACACTGAAAAAACAATCAGAAAAAAACTAAATGAAAACTCCAACCAAGTTAGAACTTCCAATGAGTGACCGGCCAAATCTCCTGTAACAGAGGAACATGGGATATATACAAATGACCCTTATGAACATCAGGTGTTTCAGCTATATGGCGATTCTGATTGCCCATGACTTTTACATTTGAAGTTGTTTTAATGGACAATTTCAGGCCAAAAAAGCCAAACCCCACTAGCCATGGATATGCATATTTCGGCCTTGTTATAACCTCATCAGCACAGCATAAGCAGAGTGTTTGACTAAACATAAGAAACACAGGGTTGTTGCACCCAGCTGATGTCCATTATCAGGTCATAACAAGGCCAAAATATGCATATCCATGGCTAGTGGGGTTTGGCTTTATTGGCCTGAAATTGTCCATTAAAATGACTTCAAATGTAAAAGTCATGAGCAATCAGAATCGCCATATAGCTGACACACCTGATGTTCATAAGGGTCATTTGCATATATCCCACGTGCCTCTGTTACTGGAGGTTTGGAAGGTCACTCACTGGAAGTTCTAGCTTGGCTGGAGTTTTCATTTATTTTTTTCTGACTGATTTTTCAGTGTGACCTTCTAACTCTCTATTTTAATTTGTTAGTTGGGATATTTTTCAGTCACCCTAATGATAATGGACACCAGCTGGGTGTAACAACCCTGTGTTTCTTATGTTTAGTTAAACAATTTGCTTATGTTGTATTGATCTGTTTATGCTATACTGATGAGGTCATAACACGGCTGAAATATGCATATCCATGGCTAGTGGTGTTTGGCTTTGTTGGTCTGAAATTATCTATTAAAATGATTTCAAATACAAATGTCATGGACAATCAGACTTGCCTTATAGCTAAAATACCTGATGTTCATAAGGGTTATTTGCATATATCCCATGCGTCTCTGTTAACAGGAGGTTTGGGAGGTTCCTCATTTGAAGTTCTAGCTTGGTTGGAGTTTTCATTTAGTTTTTTTCTGGTTGGTTTTTCAGTGTGACCTTCTAACTCTTTGTTTTAATTTGAAACTTATATTTAGAGAAAAATGCATTTGGCAAGCCATTAAATGACAATAGCATATACTGAAATAGTAATTAATGTGTAAGTGAAGGGGGCAGAAAATCAAAAGACAACAGCCTTGAACAGTCCACTGGATACAAGCATTCTTTTTCAGGATCAGCCCTGGATTAACTTGGCAGAGTGACATAGAATACAAAAGATGGGTGTGGAAATCAAATCATGTGCATCAGGAAGCAGTTCTTTAACAACTCATAGCTTCACTCATCTGCACTAAGGTCTAGACCAACTTTGTAACCCAAGCACATGGCATTTCACACCTGTGTACATGCAAAAAACTAGATAAGCAAAAATTGTATTCATTATTAAAATAATAACATTAAACTCAAGATTTCACACTGTCAAATTTATTCACAGCTAAGTAATAAACTGATGACATTCAACAGAACAAGAAAACCAAGGATCACAGCAAAAGAACATATGATGATGCTCCTGTTTACTACAATCAGTTCCTTCCTTTAAGCTATAACTACTCTGGTTCATGGATAGTTTCTTGGCTTGCAGTCCAGGGGACTATTGAGAAGCCTAGCCTAAATTTGCAGTTGCCCAAAAGCACTGTCTGGTTAAATGACTTGCTGAAGGCCAGGCCAGGGTATAAATGTGAGGCAAAATCAGAGATGTTCTGTAAAACTGGAGACAGATAAAAGCAGACAATTCTAAATCACTTCAAAGGGTAACAGAACAGCAGATTTTGCATAAACATGTATTTTATAAAACTGCATGACTCACACTGACAGACTGTAATCCTCAGTAATTTATTATGGGAAGAAAAGAAATAAGTACAAGCAGGCCTGACAGTTGCTATACAGGATTAAGACTTACCTCCCATAGCTAAGGTACAGGATTTATGACCATGAGCATGTCACGTAAGTAGCCAGTGTCCTTAACTGGGGCATTTTATACACACACACACACACACACACACACACACACACACACACACACACACACACACACACACACACACACTCATTTCATAGGGTATATATGTCCGAGTGCTGCAACATTAACTTGAGACTCATGTTTTTAATTCAGCCTTGGCAAAAAAAAATTGTTTTGTAAAACAAATTCAACAAGACAAACTAGGCGGCTTTCAAATATCAAGGTGAGCAGCAGGAAATCAAAAACGCACACTGAAATCTACAAGTAAAGTCTTAGGTTTCACATCTCATGCTGAGCAAAACATACAGAACATATTTTAAAAACACTGAGTAGGAAAAACTGATTTTTTTAAAAGAAATATAACTGCACCCTGCCCCCAGACAACACTGGGTACTAGGCAGCTGCCTGGGTAGCCTTGTACTGGAGCCAGGCCTGGTTCTACATCAGCTGTGGTAAGGATACGTAGGTCACAGGCAAGTGGGGATGGTGAATGAATGTGTTCCTTTTGTTTGGGTGGGTTGCTGAACAGCAAACTAATGACAGGTATATGTACAATGCAAGGGGGTTGGAATGAGTAATCTAAGTAGACAGACAACAGGTCCTTCTGTCAGTAATCCAAAGATGAATGGCTGAGGGGTGGTTAATAGCAGAGTATCCACGTAGGTTGTCAACACAGAGGGAGATATGTGGAACTATACACTGCCTGCCCAAGTGACTCGGGTAAATACACAGAGAAAAGGGTGGAATGGAGGATACAAACTTGCTAACTGGCTCAGATTCAGCCTTTGGATATGACAATGGGACACACTGTAGTGTTTCTTGTTTAGACAGATGTCCATCTACACAAGTCATAGGGAATAAATTACACCAAATCATGTCCCTAGGCTATCCCTACTGGAATGTGGTAGTGAGGTGTAGCAGGCATGCTACTTGTTACAGCCACTACTGGTACATGGTTGTGGGCCTGGTACAGCTGATGGTAGAAATATGTGCCCTGGTACTGATTGTATGTGTACATTCTTATATACAGAAACTTAAATGGTGCCAAATCATCATCGATGGCTTGAAACTTTCTCTCCAGCAGAGACTGAGGGGTTACTGCAGGCTCTGTTTGTGCATGAAAGGCACATTCTAAGCACTGACAAGGCTGACATGGCTTTCCTGGAGCAAATGTGGTTGAAACTTGTTGCAGATGTCAGTGCTGTAGAGGGCCACAACAGATTGGCATAACGAGTCTAACACTGGGTTACTGATATTATAAGTCCAAACCTGCATAAAAAGATGGGGGATTCACCAGGACAGACCAGCCTCAATCTACGTACAGGATTCCTTGGTGTCCGTATCTGTCAACAGTGAAAAGAACTTTATACCTTATGAATGCCTGGATATGGAAGCTCACTTGGTCACGGCATTGCATGCCTGTATCAGAGATACCTCAAGATGGTATTACCTTATGTCTGTACTAAGGTCTTGTGGCACACCACAGCTGTGATGTTATTGATGTTAAATACCACAGTATGTCCTACAAGCACAACAAAATTCAACTCAAGGTATGTTTATTTTCAGTTTTTGCATGATATGTTTCCTGCAATATTGCTAAAGCACTGGGGTGTGGGATTGTCACATATCAGCAGTTCTACCTACTGGTGTTTAGCTTTTTGCCTTCATAGGTGCAGTGGTTATGGGGTCTTAGAAATGGAATTGATCATATGTGATATCAGTGCAACAGAGCCGGTTGATGATGGTGACCTAACACTGGCAGAGTTGGAGAGCACAATGTCCTTGACTGCCGTGGTTACAGTGAGGGTGGGGTACACAGCCATTACATCCATGGACATAGCTGTCTTGCCTTTGATAGTCATGCATATGAATCCACTGAGTATGGAAGAACAGTTTATGCCTGCAGCCTGACACAGAAAGCACCTTTGTCACTTGCTCACACACTGGCAGTGTGCAATGGCACTTGATCACAGCACTAAAGAGCCATGTGCTGCTGGCTGTTGTCACCATGGCTCTTAGTCAGCACATAGTGCTAAATGTTTACTATAGCTATATAAATCATATACTACAGTTCAGTTTTAATAGCTAAACAAATCTAACACTGAAAATAGAATATTCGTACCTCTATGTAATGATAATGGTTTGTTAATGAGCAAGAGCTCTATCATTATTATTATTATTATTATTATTATTATTATTATTATTATTATTATTATCATCTTTTAAATGATCATCTTGTTTGTGCCAGGAAGCACTTTGTCTGCATATAATACAAGTCTTGTAAGTATAACACTGAATACTGTTGATTTTCTTCCTAGCCCCAGATCATGCCTACTAATTGCAGATAAAGAATACTTAAAAACGCAACCTTACAGCTGCTATACCTGCTGGGGAGTACCTTAGTGCTTAAACCTGCTCAACTGGACTAATTGCAGAAACAGCAGTAACTTCTGATATAGAAAGTGGTGGTTCTGAATTTCAGCCTCTTGTCCATGCAGTTGGCCATCACAGCAGCAGTCTAACAGCTGTAAAAGATAAGAAGAAGCTTCTGCTAGGTAGCATAGCTATAAAAATGCTCATTACTTGTAGATGTGAGACTTGCATTACCTGTATGCACATATGTATTTGACGTTTGCATATAATACATTTCTAGATTGATGTGATTATATTTTCATGCCGCTTCTGTTCAAGATCATACAGAAACAAATTTGGCAACATTACTACAGCTTGGCCATGGCCTTCATACTAAAATGACTAAAGAACTTTTAGTTGTTAAACGGAGAAACAAAAAAATACTCATAGGCTGAACTGATGTTTAAGTGCTTTCATCCTTTATTGATCATTAGGACTTCTTCAGAAATGATAATGTAGTAAAATAAATGGTATGCTATTAAATCACTCTAATATAAACATTCAAAAAAAATGGAACTGACTATTCATTGGTTATCAGCAATTATCAGCAGGAGACAAGTCCAATCTCCACAAAGGAAAATAGCTGACCAATAAGAAAGAGGGAAAATACACCTCCAAATTCTGTTCAAGAATAGATACAGTTAAACAGAGCTGTTGATGTTTAAATGAAATTCTAAAGTATTAAAAAACATATAAAAGACACAAGATTGCTATAAAATGACAACATCCATATACAAAAGATTAATGTAGCCATCGCAAAGCACACTTAATACTGATGCTTTCACTAAGTCCCAGAGTGGAGTCAGCACCCAGTAAAAGTTGCCACTTGAGTTCTTTCAGCTCAAGCAAGGCATTGCAGTCTCCGAAAAACGTGAAGTTTTTCCAAGATAAAAAAGAGAAATCCTGAGAAGTTAGAGCACAGATCAGACATTATATTTACAGATGAACTGGTGTGGCAGAAATGGATCCAGCTGAGAGCTGTAGCAAGAAACTAAAAAAATACTAAACATTAGGTATTGCTGACAAAAGCACCTTCATCTTCTGAAATTACAGATGTAACTGTTAAAACCTGACTGGGTGAACACTGCTTAATACCAGCTGTATGCCTGTATGCACAGAAAGTGCCAAAGTCTGAACAGCAAGTGATCTACTTAGAGATAACTATGTTTAAAGAAATTATTTTCTGTTAAATTTGGTTAATATCCAGCTGAGAACATCAATTTGCTTCATACTGAAAGTGACTGTAAGTTTTATGCTCTGGTCATGAAGAAATGTGAGTGGGTATATGACCATTCATTCCTGTCATGATATGATATTTGTGATTATGATAGATTATTAAATACATGTGTGATATATTAGTCTTTGAATACAAAGATCTTGTACATCTGAGGACATTTTTAGTAATGAAATTCACTTGCTTATTGACAATGTAGAGAATTATATTTGTACACACTTTAACTAGTAGATCAAAGAATTTAGCATACGCCAGATTGTTGCCTGAATCTGTATTGCTATATTGGGCTTGTGTATGTATCACAGCTACAAGAGCTAATTGATATAACATTGTACAGCAATGCCATGTGCAGTACTGTATGTATTGTCTGTAACTTGGGGTTGGCTTTCTGGCCCAGCTCATGGCAGAAAACGGTCTTCAGCAATCCCACCAGCTTGGTCAACAAATAAATACACACTCACACACACACACACACACACACACATATATATATATATATATATATATATATATATATATATATATAACATACATACACATATAGATTGCAGATTGAGGAGATATCTTGTCAAAATGTCTTTATAGTAATTGAGAACACTGAGAATGAAGTCTGAGATATTTGCTGTTAGAGGAGTCTCAAAACAACACACATGGCTGTAATGGGATTCAGGGAGATGGCATCCCAACGTGACGTAGGTATTAAATCATCGCAGATGTCATCACAGTGTTACTGCATTTTGTTTCTAGCACTATGCATCAGAACAGAATATTTCTAAATATGTTCTGCTGACTACATGGTACATCCAGAAATCAAAGCCAGATGTAGAGTAACATGCAAGTCTGACATCTGTGAGGCTCCATACTGAAGAAGGGACAGCATGGAAGTGAAATACAGAGGCACATTCATAGAGAAGTCAGTCTTGCAAGTTCATACTTTCTAGTGTTTTATACTAAATGTAGGGCTGGAGAACTATTGAGAAGCTTTGACACATCACCATTGCTATGATAAGGTGAGACTAATTCCTTATGGAATAGAAGATCTTTAGCATTAATGCCAGGCATCTCTTTACAACAGATACATACCTAGTCATCAAGGTTTGAGTTACAGGTCATCAGAGTTTGCGTTATTGGTTTTCAGGGATATAATCTTACTGATATGAAGAGAGAATTTATTCCATAGCTGGTGGATGTATTGTCTAAGAAACCTATAATACCAGCAGATATTGTTGATCTTAAAGTGGAAGTTTATGTTTTTGAGAGTGGGTATTGGTTGAGCTTATTGTTCTATAAAGGAGAAGTAGGTCAAAATGTAAGGAGAGTTTCATTCCATGAAATACAATCCTTCTTAACATTTAGGATAAACCCATGATTAGCATGCCAGGTATGGATCCGATCTAAACCTTGGTGGAGAATTTGGATACCATGTGCTGAGATGGCAATAGCACCCACTTTTCAGTCTTCTGCAAAAGTGGTCACCAATAGACTTTGGAGGCTCAATTTTACCTCTGAGAAGTAAAATTCCAAACAAGAGGATACTGCTAGTAACATTTTTATAGCTTGAGAATATACCTCTTGCTTGGACTACATCAGTTTGATTAGATTACTCCTAAAAGTCCAATGTAATCACTGGCCAGGTTGGACCATAAAGCTGTTTCCTTTGAAATAAAAATAAAATAAAATCTGGGACCATAGCTAACCCTGGAACTTTTAGAAATTATTCTAAGGCAAGCATCCTACTATTAAGTGATAGCCTGGCAAACTTTCAAGTTCCCCCTTCCCCCAAACTCTGAGAATATGGCTACCTATGTGGCATTGTTCACAGAAACCAGGTGTACAATCATGTTAATGACTACAGAGACAGCTGTACCTACCTAGAATAAGCACAGGACAAACTCAACAAACAAACCACCCTGATAGAATCCTAGCATCTGTAGGTCATATAACAAAAAGAAGAAAATTATGGAAAAAAATTAGGAAGTGCAATGCACAGAAATATGAAAGCTTCCTCATCAATCTAAAAAGCAACTAAGGGGATTAACCAAACTTGAGGTAAAAATAGCCTTCCTGACCAAAGGGAATTGTGAGGCATTTTTCTGCTATGTCCTCAGCCTTTAAGACAATACAAAACAATGTGCTGAACTATTTTTAAATGGATCCATCTATAGTGAGCCAGAAAATATGTCAACCCTACTGGCCAACAAATTTAGCACCAATTTTATCCCAGTTATCCCCTCGACACCTCTCAGGAAATGCCCTCAACCAAAACTCACCCAGCTGTCACTTAGGATCAGATTCTCAATGAACTCTCCAGGGCTAAGAACCCTGCATCAATGGGCCTCAGTACTATGCTAGGATGCTTCCGTAATAGCATAAAACTTGACCTGTCAGGATCAGTAGAATCACTATTTAAGTATTGCCTCAGATAGGCTTCATGCAAAGTAACTAGAGGACTGCAACTGTCATCCCTTTGAACAAGGGTGGGCCATCTATGGACCCAGGTCACTATAGAAATAAGTCTGATTAGTGTCATGTGTAAAGCCATGGATCAAAGTATCATGGAAATGAAAAATAATAATGACATAGGAA
Source organism: Protopterus annectens (assembly GCF_019279795.1). Taxonomy (NCBI): domain Eukaryota; kingdom Metazoa; phylum Chordata; order Ceratodontiformes; family Protopteridae; genus Protopterus; species Protopterus annectens. The sequence continues at coordinate 416,650,069 of NC_056745.1, read as the reverse complement.
ACCCACAGACACTGGATTCAACCCAGTCTGGTTTTGTCAAAGGCATGTCATGCGCACTTAACCTGCTGGATTTCTTCAAAGAAGATTATCAAGCAACTGACAAGGTCAAAACAGTGCATACTGCCTACTTTGCCCTGGCCAAAGCATTCAACACAATACTCCCACTTAGGCATTGCAGACAAACTCACAAAATTAGGCTCGCAGATAGGACTCAGTATGTTAAGAAAGGGGAGTATGCATTGAAAAAGTGGCCAGGCATTAGCAGATTCCTTTAAGGCTCAGTGCTGAGGCCACTCCTTTTTGTCATCTACTTCTCAAAAGTCAAGTCCAACATCAAAGGCCTTTGTCTCATAAAGCTTGAAGATGACTATAAACAAGACTCTACAAGAAGGCCTGCCACAGACTAACAACCTGTGCTAGAGCCACTGTCTAAAACTCAATGTGAAGAAATGCATAATAACATACTTTGGGAAGATGGCTATCCATGGAAAATACTGCACTGATAACACACCTCTAAGGGCAGGCCTAGTGGTCAGGGATTTGGGAATGCATGTAGACAGTAACCTTGCTTTTAACCATGAGGTGTCTATGGTCGTCAGGAAGTTATTCTATGTTATGCAACTTATAAGCAAGGTTATGGGGTCTATGTCCAAGGATGCCATCATTCCCCTGCAGTCAGCCCTCATAAGACTAATCATTGAGTGCAGTGCCCCCCTTTGTTATGTATTGACCAGGCATATTTTTGTTTTGTGCACTGGGCAGCACCGGTTAGCTAGGGTTAAATTATTCCCAGCTCCACTAAGTCTCCTCTTCAGTTTTTCACTTGAAACTAGTCTAACTCACAACCTAAGCACTCAAAAAGCATCATACAATCCAGCACTTGCTCAGACCTAATAGCAAGCACTAATATACCCCGACACTTGACTGCCCAGCAGGGCAAGGCTCTTTATCCACCCCTCATCAACCAAGCGACTAAGCAGCTCACTCTACTATTCAGGCATGACCAAAGGGCAACTTCAGGTATACTCTGCAGTCCAGGTGGTGAATCTAGGTATCCTGAGGCAATGTTTCAACTGCCTCATGTACACAGACAGCCCTCGCCTCCTACCACAAAACACTAACATATGCGAGAGATGCAGTTATACAGCCAAACTGGAGGCTAAGGTCTCTCCACCCAAGACTGGAACAGACAGTCATGAGGAGAAGATTAACACTTGCACCACACCTCCAGCCTCACATAGACCTACTAAACCAGCACTGGCAAAGAATACACATAAATACACTAAATCATACTCGGAGGTTCTAAATAAAAACCTGCAAAAGCATCAGAGAGCTCCAAAGTAGACATCCACAACACCTGCACCTCCCGTCACAAACCAGACAACACATAAAACACAAAATCAATGTGCCGCACAATCACAGCCCTTAAGGTGAAATAACTTACCTAACACACTAGTAATAGGTGACTCAATAGTCAGGCACACTGACACCCCACTCACTAGGCCAGACAAGGAGAAGGTTACTGTTAGCTGCCTGTCAGGAGCCAGAATCCACCACATAACACAAGCACTCAGGTCACTCCAAAACAAGTACAAATATGACTCTGTCATTGTTCATGTTGGTGTGAATGACCTAAGACATACCTCCCTGGATTACATGAAAAGAGACATGGAAGAGCTCTCTGATCATGTAGCCCAGGTGTGTATGACCCTGACCCTGAGTAGCATCCTGCCCTCACCAAGAATAATACCTCAGTATAAAGAAAAAAATGATCAATTTCAACAATTGGCTAAGTTTCTAGTGTTATTCAAAGGGGATTCAGTGTCTGTCAGCCTGGGATGACATGCTCGACAAGCCACGTTGCTTCACAAGAGACAGCTTGCACCTGTCACCCCTTGGTATTCAAATACTGGCCAAGGCTCTTGCTGCCCCCATAGTGCCTTTTTTAGGCAAGGCCCAAAATTCAAACCCACCACGTAAACAGCACAAGTTAAAAAATGAGGGTTATGCTACTCAGTGCCAGAAGTTTAAATCTCAAAATGCATGTGATCGAAGCACTCCTAAGTATGGAGAATGTTGACATCTGTGCAGTAACTGAAACCTGGTTCAAGGCTCCAGAGAGCACTCCAGCACTACTGGGCTATAACTCATACCACACATTTCGGCCACAGAACATGGACCGAAACACAAATGGAGGGGGTGTATCCATATTCATTAAGGATACCCACACCTCCAGGTTAGTGGTGCAGCATGATACCTCTGAGATCATCCATGTGCAGCTAACATTGGGCAAATCTGCAATGCAAATTGTGGCCTGCTACAGATCACCCTCCATGACCCAGGACCACCACTCCGCCTTTCTGGAGACACTGGAAAACGTGAAGGTCTCACCAAATACCCTGATATTGGGCAATTTCAATTACCCTACCATTAACTGGGAAAACTACTTGAGTAGAAACTCCCAGGCTCAGTGCTTCCTGGAATTTATCAACTCAAATGCCCTGGATCAGCTGGTAAACTCTCCTACCAGAGGCCACAACATACTGGACCTGGTCATTACCAACATGGGTGACAGGTGTTCCGTACCGGAGGTCAGCCTGTCACTGGTTAGATCAGACCATAAACTAATCACCCTGGATGTCCACACCCCACTGCCACCCCCAGCCAAGGAAACCACAGTGAAAAACTTTTCTAAAGCAAACTTCACCTTACTTAAGGCAGAGGTGGTAAGTTTCACAGCCCCCACGCTAAAGGATAACACTGCCCAAGATGCAGAATCCTTTACAATTGCACTCTATGAGCACCTACAAGGATGCATGGATCGTGCCATCCCTAGCAAAACCAAGACTCACTCCCCTAAGAAAAGGAAACTAGTCTGGTGGACCCCTGCCATAAGCAGGTTATACAACAAAAGGAGGAAACTAGTTCAGAAATAAAGCAAATCCCAAGAAGGAAAGACATCCCTGATCAGTATCAGTAAGAAACTAAGATCCCTCATAAAATCATCCAAGGCTAACTTCAAAAGAAAAATAGCTAAGGATTTGAAAGATAACCACAAAGCCTTCTTTAGCTATGTCAAGAATCTAAGTGGCAACTCGCGGATATGCTCTGAGCTAGTGCAAAATAGCACAAAATATACTGAACCTATTGATATTGCCAACATCCTGGCAGATAGATTCAGTGCAAACTTCACCTCCCTCTTACCTTCAAAAGGGCCCACAACAATACCAGAAAAGTGTAGTGTCCCGGAAATCACAGAAGCACAGGTAAAAACAGCTCTTTCAAAAGCCAAAAACACAGCATCAGTGGGGCCAGATGGTGTCCCAGGCTGCAAACTACAGAACGAACTAACCCCCCACCTAAACACACTGTTCAACCTCAGCCTCTTCACAGGCTATGTGCCCATAGAATGGCACACAGTAACGGTTATTCTGCTCCACAAAGGAGGGGCCACAGCTGACCCTGGTAACTATCAACCCATAAGCCTGACTAGCCTGGTTTGCAAGGCTATGGAGCGCATCATCATGGAACTCATTAACAAAGATATTGGGAACCTCCAATTACTTGCCCTGACCCAGTTTCCCTTTGTTAAGGCCAGATCATGCCTACTAAACCTGGTTGACTTCTTCGAGACAGTCACCAAGGCCATAGACGAGGGAAAGGTGGTTCACACAGCCTACCTTGATCTCCCAAAGGCGTTTGACACCATTCCTCACTTAGGTATTATAGAAAACCTCACCAGCCTGAACATAAACCCCTACATCACAAGATGGGTTGCCAACTAGCTTACAGACAGAACTCACACAGTAAGAATAGTGGGCTCCAGGTCCGACTCTAAACCAGTCACAAGTGGTGTCCCGCAAGGCTCGGTTCTGGGACCTCTACTGTTTGGCATACATTTCTCAGAAGTACAGGCAAACACAGGAGGACTATAGCTAACCAAGTTCACCAATGACTGCAAACTGGGAGCCATAATTGACTCTCCGGCTGACATGGACATCCTTCAAAAAGGCCTTACTGAGCCACCTGGTGTCAAAGTCATGGCCTCAAGCTAAATGCCAAAAAATGCATAGTCATCCCATTTGGGAAAAACAAAACACCCACGAACTACCACATAGGTGGCAGCCCCCTTAATACAGAAGAGGTAATAAGAGATCTGGGGACCCAGGTAGATAATATTTCCTTTGACAATCATATTGACAAAGTAGTTAGGAAATCCTTCTATGTGGCCCATCTAATTACTAAGGGGTTCACATCTAGAAATAAAGAGGTTATAGTGCCCCTCTACTCGTCACTCATCAGACCCATCATGGAGTACAATGCCCCATTTGGGATGTACCTCACAAGACACTTCCAACAGCTGGAAAGACCACAAAAGCACCTCACCAAGAGGATTACTGGCCTCAAACATATGTCCTATGCAGCCCGACTGAAAAAATTCCGGCTGTACTCAATGACATATCACTTACTCAGAGGTGATCTCTGCCTGACTTACAAAGCCATGTCCAACTCAGAATTGATAGACATGCTCCACCTAAAGAAATCCAAGTCACTGTGAGCCACGCGCTCTAGTGAGCTAAACCTTGCCACAACAATAAATAGAACATGCTGGAGGGATAGATTCCTGTCACAAAGACTCCCCGTGCTTTGGAACAAAATTCCTAACTACATTAGGCAGAGCCCCTCACTAACACTCTTCAAGAGAAGCCTTGACGAGTGGATGGGTAACAGAAAATACACCCCTGGGATCACTTCATTGGCTCTGCTTGACAGAGGCTCAGTTAATTAATCAGTGGATCGGCAAAAGCTGACACACTCTGGCTAGGCTTATACATGCCCTCGGGCAGATAGCGTAGTACCTATCTATGAACCTATGAACCTATATGTAACAGTTGGGGAGTCCACAGTGGTTCCTCACAAAAAGAATACAGAGTGTATCCAACATGTCATACACAGACCACATCAAAGACCTATTCCTGTACTCAGTCTATTACAGACTGCCATGAAGAGATGGTGGGTGGAGAAAGCATCCTCTGATCCCACTCTAAAAGCCTGTTGCACATGTGCAGAACAGAAAGCATCAGAATTACCCTGTCTAGGGACCTAAATCTCATCTGTAACGTAAACAGAACATGTTGGAGGGACAGGTACAAGTCTCAAGACAGTATACCTTCCCTGAAACAAGCTTCGCCTGCATATGAAGTAAAGTTCTTCCTTAACCCAATTAAATCATAACTTGGTCTGGCAGATGGGGAATAGGAAATTTACCCCAGTCTGGTCTCCATATCTCTAGTAGACAGAGGGAGCCTTTAAATGCTTGACTTTCCATGCCCAAGGTTACATATACCCCTTAAAATAACCCAAGAGAATAAAAACATTTTAGATACATTTTGAAAACATGGCTAGGCTTAAAAAAAATCCCTTGGTTCATAATTACCTATGAACTATGGTCCATATGCTAATTAACTATAAACAAAAAGCAAAAGGGATAACACTAAGACTAGAGAATTTTTATGATGTCTGCATAGGGAATGGTGTCAAAAGTTTTAGGAAGGTCAAGGAAGGCAATGCAGACATTCTGGGACTCCCTGTTGAAATGTCTGCACTCGAAATTACAAGTGTCTAAAATCTAGAAAAAAAGACTGAAAACCCAGAGAAGAGTAAATCTTGACATCACTCTTTTCCTTAAAACTTATATATATATATATATATATATATATATATATATATATATATATATATATATATATATATATATATATATACCCACTCCGAGATCACCATATCTTGGAGAAAAAGGAATATACCGAGACATAGTATATGTAAGTCCATTCTTTTGGCCATTCAGTCTCCACGTTTTTGGACTCTCTCTACTGTGTCCCAACATTTCTAATGGTTACCCATTCAGGACTTGTCCAAAACATTTGTGATTTTGTGAGAAAAACTTGCCTAGTTGAATAGACAAAGTCTGTTCTTAGCCAAGCCAGGTTAAGTCTGAGGTTGAGGGGGACAGCTATGTCATTCTGCTAATCAGTTCGATGATAATGCAGTCCATATTTTTGTATATAGTTCTAGTTAGACATATAGGCGAATACTGTATCTGCTGTGAGGCCATCCTTGTAGAGGGTAAGAAATGTAGCTATTCTCCAAGTTTATATAATCTTGGTGAGACTAAAGTTAAACAGATTTAGATGAGTGTGGGCTACGTGGTACTTGATATTTCAAGCAGACAATATGGAATATTTTAACTACCCACAGTGCTGCTTTTTTTTTTTTTGGAAAGAGAAGAATCCACTTGATCAAGGGTGATAACATGTTGTCCAATCATGAGGGAAATTGTGGGGGAGAAGGGGTATGTAGGAGGTGTAAAGTGAGAGCTAAATGTACCAGCAATGATTTAAGTCATAGGATATTACTTTTAAGCAGACCTGGGTGTAGTTTAAGAAGGTATGGTAGTTGTCTTTAGTAGCAGAAGTAATTTCAAGTGCATAACTAGCTTTGCACTTGCTAATTATATGCCTAATGGTCTTGCTTAATACATTTATGTTGCTTTTATAATGTTTGAATAGGAACTTTTCCTTTGTCTTTAGAATCAGTTTATATGGGTGTCCCACCACAGTGGATTATTTTTGATAGTATTACTGTTTTTGGGGCAGATAAGAATGGCCTCTTTCATGCATTCATAAAGGAGCAGAATGCTGAGGAGTGTGCAGTTGCATGTGCCTAGGATATATGTAAGTAGTAATAAGTTATCTTTTAGAATACTGCCAAGATATGTCCTACTGAAGGTGAGGATAACTGCTAGTTGATCAGATGCATCATGGAGGTAGAGAAATGTGAGGCATAATGTAGTCTATAAGTGCTAACTCATGGTATGTAGCAGACCTAGTGGGGGAGGGGAGAATTTGCACTGGGGATTTTGTATTCACATTGTCTGTCTGGGCAAAATTAATGGAGGTTGCATATTATAGAGGGTTAATTAAAATTTTCCATAGAAGTAGTATTAGGCTTGATGGTTGGCTTTTTGAGTTGATTCAGGTAATCAGCCTAGAAAGTGATCTACTGTTAATGATGTGCTAGGCACTTTTATTGAGATACATAAAGATCTGTAAAATTTGTTTTGGTGCCATGCAGTATCTGCTGACGCAATGAAATACAGTAGAGAGTTGATTATCCAAACTAACTGCAACCTAGGGTAGATCGGATAATCAGACTGTTCAGATAATCAAACATACATTGAAATGGATAAAAAACTTCTAAAATCTTATTTTTTTTTCAAAAAACATGCACAAGTGAATACATATAACTTTTACATATTTAGACTTTATGATTTTTCCAATGCGAAAACTTTGAAAGGCTGCGTTCAGATAATTGACTGTTCGGATAATTGATGTTCAGATTATCAACTCCCTAGTGTACCTCATAAATTTCAGTATGTTCTTGCAGTTTCTGTTGGTTCTAAGTGTGTGGTAGGTGTAATACCCAGGAAAGAAGGGAATACCATCATCGTTCTGCAGGCAAGTCGTAATACTTATCTCAGCACAGATGCATTGATTTTATTAAAATTTTTGTTGAATGGGTTAGTCCAACTTGGCCTACTGCTTCTTGTCAGGGAAGACTTAAACTAGTATTCACATTGACTAGGGTATACTCGGCAAAGGTGCTGGGTGATTTCCCATACTCCTTTTGTTCATCATCCCGTTCCTAGTGCAAGGGTAACTGGGAGGAAATGCACAGTGGTAGAAGATGTTTTTTCACAGTAGTCTGAAACTGGTTCTGATGTTTCTGTTCAGCAGTTGGCTGCAAAAATATTATACAAAAAGTCGGACAGAATTTGGCTTTGAAGATTATTGCAAAGGAGAGGTTGAAGGTCCAATGTGAGTGGTAGGAGTTTCAAACATGGAAGTTTTAAATTAGAGCACTACAATTCAGTCTGAAAGTTTGGAAGATTCAGCTTTGCTGGAGATGTAGTGGTTGGAGCTGAAAGATGAATCTGCATTATAGGTGATCCAGCTCAGAAATATGAACTTTTAAATGGAACTCAGCAGTCTATGGCAAAAGGGATCAGTGTATTAATCAGAACACTTGTCATATGTGAATGTCTTTGCAACAGGTGAACCACAGTAAGTATGAAATAAAATAAATGGAATGGTAAGGATCAAAACAGAAAAAATGTTCTCTTGATAGATATTTTATTTGAGATTTTTGGTGACTTAAGGATTTAGGTATCATGATGTAATGTTTTTCATATGTTATGACAAAGAACAATTCTGTGATTTGACTTTTGAGTCCCATTCATTGAGGCTGACATTTTTGAGAGGATGTGAAGGCAAAACACCTTTTTACCAGTGGAATGATTTTTTTTCCCAAGGTAAAATGTACAGATTAGAAAAAGAGTGCTCATTCAATTTCAAACTGACTTGATAGATGAAGATGACCTTATGTCTTATTTTGTAATTTATCTATGCTGAAGTTTAAAGTATTAAAATAAGTAAACTTCTTCTTTTGGCTTTTCCCAGTTAGGGGTCACCACAGCGGATCACCTGTCTGCTCATGATTGGCAGTGGAGTTTTATGGTGTCGAGTTGCCAGCCTGGCACTCAACCTTTCACAGAAGGCACACACTCACACTTAGGGTCAATTTAGAGTGTCCAATCCACCTACAGCATGTCTTTGGGCTGTGGGAGGAAACCGGAGCACCCGGAGGAAACCCATGCGACCACAGGGAGGACATGCAGACTCCGCACAGAAGGTGCCCTAGCCGAGAATCAAACCGGAGAACCTCTTGCTTTGAGACGGCAACGCTAACCGCTGGGCCACCGTGGCCACCCTATTAAAAATAAGTAAAGATGATCACAATTTTAGGTGGGAAATGGAAAGTTGTGTTTTGTTAAAAATTGAAGGCAATGTGAGTAAAACATCTGTAGCTATTGTTTTGAGGCTAGAATGAATGCAGTACTAAGATGCTTTTGGTCTACCCAGGATATGTTACTTTGTGGGAAAGATAAATTAATGTAGGAAATCTAAACCCAAATGAGGGTGAAATAGAATATAAGAAATGTTAGAAAGTCGGTAATTTGCTGTTAGAATGGGGTACAGGAAATAAGAGTTTTGTGAAGCAGGAAGTAACTGAAACAGTCTCTGATAATGAGAATGAAAAGAATATAAATCAGGATAAGAACAAGACAGCAATGAAATAACGAGGCAGGAAAGAATTATGTTTTACAAAAGGAAGAAAAACAGAAAAAAGTTAAAAAATCTTTCACCAAAACATAAAAAATAATACTCCGTAAATGTTAATAACATAAAACATGATTTCAGGAGACTGCCTATTATAGACAGATGTGTGCAGTTAAGTATTCATTTTATATTTTTACAACATATTATATTTTTGTCAGAAAATGCAAGAATTCAGGCAGAAAGATTATGGAAATAAACACTTTGAAATTTGGCCCTGATTTATGTTGAGGTATAGCTATCTTTTTTAATCTGAAAGTATGGATATTAGATTTGGTGTTGATTAAAGCAATGAAAGTGATGGCATTAGATGTAAGAATATCTAATAAAATACTAAAAATTATAAGGACATCAATTATACATTATTAAAAGATACATAGCAATTGATTACTTTAATCATATGCAATGTGAATGTGACTATTTTTATGTTAGATAACTTTAACTGTGACCTTACAGTTGAAAAAGGATGCTCGCAAATAGTTATTTTGAAATATCAGTTATTTTTGAAATAAACTGAGTCTTGATAAAGAAAGACCATATAAATATTTCAGAATGGCAATTAGATGAGAGGCAAGCTGCATTAGGTTTTCAGAATATATGAAAGAGTATAAAAGTAAGTCTGAATTAACTAGGTTTACAAACCATTTGGCAATATGCATAATGGACATAATACATTATACTATATACATATAGATATAGATATATATCTATATTTCTATCTTTATATGTATATATATATATATATATATATATATATATATATATATATATATATATATATGGGTCCACCCTTGAATATCGAAATACTGAAATATTTCACTAATATGATAGCCCGGATTTACATGAGCTGATGATTTGCTAAGTTCATTTTGATAAACTCCAAACCTGCATTTAGTGCTTTTACTGATCATCAGACACCCAACTATGAACTTTTTCTAACATAATGGTTTTTAATTTATTAAGCATTTTGAAATGTTATTTGCAGACACAAGAAAAAACATTTATGCTGCAATGGATTTTGGCCCAGAGAAACACAATACTCAATTTTATTTCATGCCACTCCAATTTCACTGTTCTTTGTCTGATATAAAACTGGTCTGCTAGTTAGGCAATTTTGTTGCATGCATTGACTACATTGAGGTGTGTACTGCTATTGTAAGAAAAGGTACGGGACATTAATTAATAATATAGATAAAGACTGCAGAGCTTTAATATTCTAGCATTTCTGGGTGATAGATTTTGAAAAAGGTACATAGGAGACACTGAGGACAAGTGCGTTGTTACATCAGGGTACTATATCTCTCATTTTTCCCCATCATTGTCAGCTTGCAGTGTAGATAGAATCACTTCAAGAAGAAATGTTACAAGCACCCTTGGCCCAGAGAGATAAAGGCCTGACTTGTGACTCAGCCAAACCAAGTCTGAGCAGCAGCTGAGGCTGCAGTTGGAACTGGTTGGAAGTGGGTAAGGAATGATGCAGCCTTGTCATCTTTTCCCAGGAGTGGCACTCAGGCGAAGGTGTACTTGAGGAACTAGGTCACGATGGAGACAGACCAGAGAACATAACACAAATACTTGCGAGAGATGCAGCTATTTAGCCAAACTGGAGGCTGAGCTCTCTCAACTCAGGACTGGCAAGACCAGACAGGAGGAGAAGGCAACTACACACACCACAAAATCAGCCTCACATAATGCTACCACTCCACTGAATCAAACACATAAACACACAAAGACATACTCGGAGGCTCTGAGTAAAAATTTACCTAAACAGCAGAGGCCTCCAAAGCAGACACCCAAACAACTGCTACCTCAAGACACCCCACAAGCAACACATAAACCACAAAAGCAGTGTGCAAAGCAGTCACAGCCCTTAAGGCCAAATACAACACCAAACATACTTGTCATAGGTGACTCCATAGTCAGACACACTGATGTCCCACTCACCAGGCTGAACAAGGAGAGGGTCACAGTAAGCTGCCTATCGGGCTAGAATCCGCCACATAACACAAGCACTGGTCACTCCATGGCAAGTACAAATATGACACAGTCATTGTCCATGCTGGTGTGAACGACCTGAGACGTACCTCCCTGGACTACATGAAAAGAGACATAGAGGAGCTCTCTGATTATGTCGCCCAGGCAGGTATGACCCTAACCCTGAGCAGTATCCTTCCTTCACCAAGAATGATACCACAATATAGAGACAAGATGATCAGCTTTAACAATTGGCTTAATGTCTGGTGTCATTCAAAGGGGATCCAGTGTCTGTCTGCCTGGGATGACATGCTTGACAAGCCACGCTGCTTCGCAAGGGACGGCTTGCACCTGTCACCCTGGGATTCGGATATTGGCTAAGGCTCTTGCCACCCCCATAGTGCCTTTTTTAGGCAAGGCTCAAATTCTAAACCTACCACCCTAGAAAACAAAAATGGGAAGAAACTGAGGGTAATGCTGCTCAATGCCAGAAGTCTAAATCTCAAAATGCACGACTCGAGGCCCTTCTCAGTATGGAGAACATCGATGTCTGTGCTGTAACTGAAACCTGGTTCAAGGCTCCTGAGAGCACCCGGTACTATTAGGTTTTACCTCATATCATGTGTTGCGGCCCCAAAACCCGGACCACACCACAAAAGGAGCGGGTGTATCCATATTCATAAAGGATACTCACACCTCCAGGTTGGTGGCAATGCACGAAGCTTCGGAAACCATCCAGGTGCAACTAACCATAGGCAAAACTGCTCTACAAATTGTAGCATGCTACAGGCCACCCTCTCAAACTCAGGAACCCCACACAGCCTTCCTGAAGACACTGGAGGGTATAAATGTATCTCCAAACACCATCATATTGGGTGACTTCAACTACCCGAATATAGACTGGGAACATTACTCAAGCCCTAACTTTCTAGCCCAACGGTTCCTGGAGTTCATAAATTCAAATGCCATGGAACAGCTAGTCACTGTTCCCACAAGAGGAGAAAATATACTAGATCTCATTGTCACAAACATGGGGACAAAATGCTCCACACCGAAGTATATCCCTCATTGGTGAGATCTGATCATAAACTAATCTCACTGGAAATCCACATCCCGCCCCACCCCAAGCAAAAAGACCATAGTGAAGAACTTCTCTAAAGCAAACTTCACACTACTCAAGACTGGTGTGGTATCCTTCAAGGCCCCTGAGCCAGAGGAAACCACAACCCAAGCTGCGGAAGCCCTTACAAATGCCTTCTATGAACACCTCCAGGACTGCATGGATCAGGCAATCCCAAATAAAACCAAGACTCTTTCCACAAAGGGCAAACGTCCAGTCTGGTGGACCCCAGCCATTAACAAACTTTACAATAAGAGGAGAAAGCTATTACATGATAGAACAAAATCCATAAAAGGGAAGTCACCCCTGATCATTATTAGTAAAAAAATACGAGCACTCATAAAATCAACTAAGGCCAATTTTGAGAGAAAAATTGCCAAAGGACAATCATAAGGCCTTTTTCAGCTATGTTAGGAACCTGGGTGGAAACTCCCAGATATGCTCAGAATTAGTCCAAAATGATACAAAAATCACTGAACCCACAGACATTGCCAACATACTGGCAGACAGGTTCAGTGCAAACTTCACCCCCTCTGCCCCCCTAAAGGAGAGATAACTATCCCAGCCGAGTGTAGCCTCCCGGACATCTCAAATGCGCAGGTGAAAGCTGCTCTCTCTAAAGCTAAAAACACAGCATCAATGGGACCGGATGGTGTCCCCGGCTGTGTGCTACACGAGCTAAATGAGGAATTAAACCCGCACATAAGGCAGCTGTTTAATCTCAGCCTTACCACAGGATACGTGCCCAAGGAGTGGCGTACGGCAACTGTGGTCCCACTCCACAAAGGCGGTGCCTCTCGGACCCTGGTAATTACCGCCCCATAAGCTTAACAAGTCTAGTCTGCAAAGCTATGGAGAGGATCATAATGGAGCTCATAAACAAAGATATAGGGGACTTGCAGACATTGGACCCGACCCAGTTTGGCTTTGTCAAGGGAAGATCATGCCTTTTGAACTTGGTTGACTTCTTGAAACAGTCACCAAGGCCATTGATGAGGAAAGGCAGTCCATACAGCCTACCTTGACCTTGCAAAGGCTTTCGACACAATACCCCACTCGGGTATTGTAGAAAAACTTACCAGCTTAAATGTAAACCCATATGTCACAAGATGGGTTGCAAACTGGCTTAAGGACAGAACCCACAGGGTTAGAGTTGCTGGCGCTGTGTCAGACTCCAAGCCGGTCACAAGTGGTGTCCCACAGGGCTCGGTCCTTGGCCCCTATTGTTTGGCATCTACTTCTCAGAAGTACAGGCCAACATGGGAGGACTTTGGCTGACAAAGTTTGCAGGCGACTGCAAACTGGGCCATAGTGGAAAGTGCATTGGACACGGATATCCTTCAGAAGGGACTCACGGAAACAGATAGCTGGTGCCAGAGCCATGGCCTGAAGTTAAACGCCAAAAATGTATAGTCATACCCTTCGGGAAAAACAAGGTAACCCCAAGCTACCATATAGGTGGCAATCCACTAAGCACAGAAGAGGTTATCAGGGACCTGGGGACCCAGGTTGACAGTGGCCTTTCTTTTGACACTCACATTGCTAAAGTGGTTAGAAAGACCTTCTACATTGCCCACCTGATCATGAAGGGATTCACATCCAGATCTAGTGAGGTCATTGTTCCCCTGTACTCTTCACTTATCAGACCAATGATCGAAAGTACAATGCCCCATTCGGGATGTATCTCACCCGACATCTGCAGCAATTGGAGAGACCCCAAAAGTTCCTCACCAAAAGGATAAAGGGACTCCAAAATCTGTCATATGCTGCCAGATTGAAGAAACTCCAGCTCTATTCAGTCGCATACCGTCTGCTCAGAGGTGACATGTGCCTGACATACAAGGCCATGTCCAACCCGGAATTAATGGACATGCTCCACCTCAAAAATCCAAATCCACCAAAACCACTAGAGCAAGCGACTTAAACCTTAGCACGGATATAAATAGGACGTGCTGGAGGGATAGATTTATCACTCAGAGACTCCCTATGCTGTGGAATAAAATCCCAGTCCATGTGAGGCAGAGCACCTCGCTGACTCTGTTCAAGAGAAATCTAGACCTGTGGATGGGAGATCGTAGGTTTACCCCAGGAATCATCTCTGTGTCACTGCTGGACAGAGGCACAACAAACTAATGGGCACAGTATTTTTTCATATAAGGGGTGGCGTAAGCCACAATAATTTGGGCTAGGCTTATAAATGCCTTAGGGCAGATAGCCTAGTATAAACCTATGAACCTATGAACCTATGAACAGCAGCCTGTTGTGGTGAGTAGGTAGGAGACAGGTGTATCCAATCTTTAAACCAGAATAGAGCCTCTTCCAGTAACCACATCCCTGTTCAGCTCTGAATTAAAAAAAAAAGTCAGCTTGTAGAGGGGGGGATAGAGTTATCAATGATAAGCCACTGCCTCCCATGTGCAGTTATGGTGACTCCCTCAACAAATCCCCTCTTGCATGCTCCAGTTCACCACCTGGGTGTCATGTGACCCAGACTAACAAAATATAAACAGGCAGTGGTATTAAATAATGCAGCTTGAGGTAAGGAACACTCATGAAGGATGCTGCACTGCTCCACGAAGGTCAGCCCAACCTGAACATACCACAAATTAACAGTAAAAAGGAGAAACTGTAGCAGCTGTAATGTCATAAAGTCCTTATCTCAACATTCAGCCCATATCACTTGATGCTGTTCCTTCTCTGACTTTACCTGACAACATATAACCATAAATGGGATAAGTGAGAGAATGCACAATTGTATCAGGTCCATATCATAACAGTATATGACTGACATAATTTATTTCTCTTTACTAATGTAAAATATGTGATTATGATCCTTCAAAGGGAGACTGAAATTAGTTGTACATTTATTTGCAATGATTACTTTTCTGCTGTACAAGTGTCAGTTGGTCTGTGGTACATGCCACACAACCTTGGAGCTGTGATTGCCACCCAGTCTGCAGGAAGGGTGGGACCTTAGAATTTCAGAAATGTGGCTCCCAGCCACAGAAAATAAATGTTATTAAAGTAAATGTTTGAATTTGGACCCCAGAACCTGAGCTACAGCAATAGCATGTAACACAGGCACATAGTTATTATAGTATCATATCACAGACCAAGCAACAGTGATTTGCATGTTTACTATATATCTCCCCTTCTTTATGAATAAAGTGTACACATTACATTCCATCCCAATAGAAACATGCCAAAAGTCAACACCGAAAACAAATCTAGAATACTGAAAGTTAAAGAAGGGCCATGGAAGAGGGGAATATCATACCCAACAAAGATGATGTCTAACACCAACTGTTATTGTCACTGCTTTGCACAATTGTATAATATTTTCCGTAATTCTTATTTTTTTTTTGTAATTCATAAAATGCAGGTAGAATGGGTGGAGGTATAATGTTTATAGGTTCAGAGATGTTTACTAGGCTAATGACCGCAAGGGCCTTTTTAAGCCTAACCATGCATTCCAAGTTTCTGACAAGGTAGCATTCCTTTTAGAACTCCAGGACCAAAACCTACCTGTCCTAAAGAGGCAGTAATGCTTGTTGAAAGTATAAACTGAAGACATGTTTCTGCTTCATAAATGTTACTTGCTGAAACTGTCATAACAAGGCATCTACCCCTTTAGTAAAATACACTCATATTGGACTCTGATGTATTTGTTTCTCATAAACATATGTATTCAACTCGCAAGCTAATTAGATATTGTTCAATAACTCAAAGGATCTTCTAGGATATTAGGGGCGAAGAAGGCAAAATGTTGATCAGATTTCCTAGTACCTCTTGACATTATAAATGCAAAGCTGTAATTTCTTCCTGAGGTTCATGAATGGACAGTCCTTTCTCAGCATTTGAGGACAAGGATAAAAGGATGACAAATGAGCCTCCTGATGAGCAGCAATATTGTTAATGCTGGGTTGGTAGACTTGTCCACGTTGTCCTTGTGAATGTACTCTATAGCAGAGACATTAATTCGAACGATAATAGAACTCTTGTATTAGAAACAAGTTCCACTAAGAGGGCAAGTCATAAACACTAAGAGCTGATAGCCTTCACTTACAGAATGAAGCTTTTCTGTGTTGTAAATATTAAATACAACAAGACAATCAGATGGTAAAATACCTGAGAAATTAAGCTGGAAGCTCAGGAAGCTCAGTACTGAGATCTCACAAATATCTGAAGAACTTACAGCTAATTATAATAGCTGTTTAAAACTTTTTTTCATTTTACCATAATATGTTTTCACATTGATAAGAATGGAATAACACAGAAGTATTTCTGCTTTTGTATGTGAAATTAAGCACTAAAGGCAATATACATGAGGTCAAGAAAAGCACACTGAAGATTATCTGTAGGTGTTCACTCTCCAGACGTGGGCTGAAAAGCTATGCTTTGTTCCTCCCTTCTGTCTGGATATCACACACAGCTTTCAGTTTCAATGGCATGCATGGAAAAATATTACCCACTCCTGAAAAATCTAAATCTAGTCATATAGCCCATTGGTCGTTCCATGCCCATCTGTTATGGATTGCTGAATTGACAGCAACAAAGGGAACTAAATATTGATCGCAGTGTATGCACAAGTATGTACTGTGTAATTAATGATTCCCTATCCACTGTCATGACTGGTAATGTCTACAAGGAATAAGTGCCAAGGGCATTTGTTCTGCAGCTATAATACATTTTCATTTTCAATTCCTCACCATAAAAAGCAGTTCCTAAACACAGACATAGACACAATGACTTCAGATGTAAAAAAGAAGTAATGAACAGCTAATGTTCCTTGTGCCACCTAATTTGTTATTGTGTACCACTTGCCAAAGTCCATACAGTTCCCACGTCTGATACTGGTGGCAGCTCAAACTTTTGGGCATCTCAGCACTTCACGTAAAAATTTGTTCATGAGAGTTTTAGAAAATAAATATCCAAATTCACTTGACATTTATTGCCTATAACCTTGTTTATTTATTGGCACTAAAACTAAAAGTATAAGAAAGCACCCCCATGGAGTGAATGTTCCCGTAGTGTGGAATATAAATAAAATAGATAAAAGTTCAAGGTACATCCACAGGAACAACACACAGCTGTAGTATAATGTCTCCGATGTTATACGAATTCTGTCAGTAACCAAAAAGTGCTGCTTCAAACAACATAAATTAACGCAGTATGATTTATTGGTATCAGTCGGTAAGCGCTTTCACCATTGAGGCTTCATCAGACCATGAAATTACAAGCAAATAAAGCTTATTAAATACTCTAAAACTAACTGCTCATGATTAATTAATCAATACAATAAAATGACATCATTTCCTTAGTATTTATAAAAGCATGTGTCTCTCTTAAAACTTACTCAATGTATCATATTATAATAAATGGTCTAATAAATTATCTATGTAAAGCATATATATATGTAGCAAATTCTACTATACTTTAAAACCACCAACAACAAGAAAGTGTAATAAAAATGAATATAATAAAAACAACAATACATATCAAACTATGCTTTTAAAAACACATGTATCATGCAAGAATACTCAACTGATTCTATATACTGAAATATGACTGCATAATCTATCCAGTGAAATTATTTATCTATTCACTTTTAATCTTCTACTGTGTAGTACTGGTTTTAAGGGCACCTTGTCATTGAGCCTTGGTCTCTTATCTGCTCTACACCTAATGATCCATCTCAATTCACATCCTTCTGTATAATTTTTCACATCTCCACCACATATACTTAGATTAATGGCTTGTAATACCGAGAATTTAAAAACATGTGTTGGTCCTGATTCCACACTACGGGAACATTCACTCTGTGGGGTGCTTTCTTATACTTTTAGTTTTATTGCTTTTTGCTTTGCACCACCAAGGAGACATGGCAGAATTGCAGATGCCTTCTATAGAGTTACCTTACACCCTGAATGGTCAATCTATGAAGAACCGGAAATCTGATCAATTTCAAACTTGTGTAGCCGGTAATGAGAACTTACTAATGCTATACGAAGCAACGGACAAACCCAAATCTAATGAACTCGATGCAATGAACCTGTTGGGACTTTCTGAAGCTCTTAATATGCTGGAGACAGATTTTCTAAAATTAAAACGAATGCAATTGCAGTGGCAACATTTTAAATTACGCCTACGTAAGAAAATCATACTGAGAGGGCTGCGCATTCTGAAAATGCCTACTACAGGTAACCTTCACCCTGAACTATTATTCAAATGGCAACAATTGAACCTAGATTTAAGCATGAGTTATATGAAATTGTTAAATGACTTTTTTTGTCCTGAAGAGGACTTGTTAAGGAATAATATTATTAGACAACAACAGACTATTACCATGAAGTATCCTAATGCTAAAGTTGAACTGGGTATGGAAAAAACGCTTGACAGTGTGTCGCTGTTTGAAAAAAGACTGCTTGAACAGAAAAGAAATAAAATCCACAGGGACATAAATGATTTCAAACTGGGCCATGTCTTCACTTGGCCCAGGGGTAACATCAATGGTGTGTATGATTAGAGACACCAAACACATGATGCCGGCAGAACTAAAGACTTAGTTACAGCCACTATAGTTGTATTTAATGCAAACAATGTACATAATTTAAATCCTGAAAGTGGAAATATGAATAGAAATGTATGTGAAACTCAAGCAGAAATTACAACAACTAGAAAGGTTAATGAGAGTATTACATTAAATGGGTCTACTGAGGGCTCAGAATGTAGCACCAGTATAGTCCCCCCAGTACATAGTAATACCACTGAACAAACCGTTCAGAGGAAAACTTTTCACCACACTCATGGACAGGACAATAGTTTTAATTATTTTACCCCTTTCCCGATAGACCCACAACATCCGGCCAAACAGCAGAGGTTGATAAGCAGGGGGAGACAGAAACGGAAAGGATCGGGTGGGGAACAGACAGGCCCCACACTAAAGAAAATGTGGGAACGTTTGGACAATCATTAGTACTTAATTTATCAGGTAGAAACTTAACAAAGAATGAACTACAAGTCCTTAACATGGGACTGTCCTTCATACCTACCAGTAGAAGTGATTTGTCTGACACTATTATAGACTTTAAGATGTTCACACGTAACGTTCAACTTAAATTAAAGTATGGTAATAATATTAACAACAGAGAAAATCACATGTTTCGTGTTCCCAGTGTGTACACTCCTAATTTACATCCTTTGTTAGATGTCTTTAGTAAATTAGTAGAAGAGGATATACATAAGATGAATATGGCCAGAAAAAACAAAAGGAGTTACAACTTAACATTTAAACAAAGGGCAGCTTTGAATGATTTAAGCAATGATGATTCTATAACCATCAGACCTTCGGACAATGGTCCGATTGTGATTATGGATAGAGTTAGCTATAGAAATAGCATGAAAACTCTATTACAGGAAGAGAAGTTTTATTCCAGAATTAACATGAAGGACGTGGAAAATAAAGTATTTAGGATCTATGACATGTTGGATGACACTTTAAAAAGTAATCATATTCGTCTAGAAGTATTTAAATTCCTGAGGGTTAACAACCCTTTAATACCAATTATCCAGGGACTTCCCAAAGTGCATAAATGCCCTTATAACCCCCTGATGAGACCAATTGTAGCTGGGAGGGGGTGGGTTACTGAGCCCCTGTCCATCTTTTTAGAACATTTTCTCAGACCTGTAGTTGATGCTAACGTTTATATATTAAAAGACAGTAAGCAATTCCTACTTGATCTTTATGACTACATGATAAATAGTTTGAATGATGCACAGTATATATTGGTCACACTAGATGTGAAAAGTTTATTCACAGTAATACCTAATGAGAAAGGTGTAGAGACAACACATGGGTATATGTTGACACACTCAACCAATGATGTTAAATTTATAGATTTAATAACCCTTTTTTTGGAGACGATCTTGTATAATAACATTTTTTTATTTGAAGATGACTTATATATTCAAAACGATGGAGTAGCAATGGGCACCTCTTGTGCCAACAGCTACACCAGCATAGTTATGGCTAGTTGGGAAGAAGAAAAACTGTTCCCTTTAGAGAGTTACAAAACACATGTAGGTTTCTACAAATGCTTTGTAGATGATTTGTTTCTAATTTGGAAGGGTGATGAAACAACTCTGCTTGAATTTATAATACAAATAAACAATTTGACTGAGTATTTAAGTTTCACCATGGACTATTCATGACAGAGTATATCTTTCTTAGATATACACATTGAGAGACTGGAGAATGGCCTCTTAAATACGGGGGTATACAGGAAGGCATGTTACAGGAACACACTTTTACATAGAAACAGCATGCACCCCCAGTACGTCTTTAAAAATATTGTTAAGGGCCAAGCCATGAGGGCTTCCAGATTAAACCCGACACAGGAGGGATATGACCGGGAGCTCCTAGATTTAAAATCGAGACTCCTGGATAGACACTATAATACTAGGGAGGTGACTAAAGCAATTGATGAGACCAAATCAGTAAGAACAACTAGAGCCTGTCCATATTTCTCAGACAGAAGTACCATATTAAATGAAGAGGTAATAGTAAGGACAGATAGTCAAATACAAATACCTATGTTTTATACCACAGATACTAATGACTTGAAGAATATAGTACAGAAACATTGGGACACTTTATTATTGGACGAAAGCATCAGAGAAATAGGGGATTAACCAAAATTTCTCTTCAAGAATAGAAGTAATTTAAAACAGATCTTATGTCACCCCAAGGCCTCTGGGAGAGGTGCTAGTGATAATAGTGCCAATGGAATGAAACCATGTCATGAATGTAATCAATGTGACTATGTAGACACTAGGAACACTTTTGTACACCCCGTCACAAATTATGTATACACACTCAATGTGACAGCAGATTGTCAAACAAAACATGTGATTTATCTTGCCAGATGTGTGTTATGTAGTGCATTCTATATAGGAAAAACCAATAGGAAATTTAGAGAAAGAATCAGGGAACACATTTATCATACACGTATTGGTTCAGAACATAATGCACTAGCGAGACACCCACTAATAGCAGGACCAACACATGTTTTTAAAATCTCGGTATTACAAGCCATTAATCCAAGTATACATGGTGGAGATGTGAAGAATTATACAGAAGGATGTGAATTGAGATGGATCATTAGGTGTAGAGCAGATAAGAGACCAGGGCTCAATGACAAGGTGCCCTTAAAACCAGTACTACACAGTAGACACAGTAGAAGATTAAAAGTGAATAGATAAATAATTTCACTGGATAGATTATGCAGTCATATTTCAGTATATAGAATCAGTTGAGTATTCTTGCATGATACATGTGTTTTTAAAAGCATAGTTTGATATTTATTGTTGTTTTTATTATATTAATTTTTATTACACTTTTTTTGTTGTTGGTTTTAAAGTATAGTAGAATTCTTTACATATATATATATATATATATATATATATATATATATATATATATATATATGCTTTACATAGATAATTTATTAGACCATTTATTATAATATGATACACTGAGTAAGTTTTAAGAGAGACACATGCTTTTATAAGTACTAAGGAAATGATGTCATTTTATTGTATTGATTAATTAATCATGAGCAGTTAGTTTTAGAGTATTTAATGAGCTTTATTTGCTTGTAATTTCATGGTCTAATGAAGCCTCAATGGTGAAAGCGCTTACCGACTGATACCAATAAAGCATACTGCGTTAATTTATATTGTTTGCAGCAGCACTTTTTGGATACTGACAGAATTTGTATAACATCGGAGACATTATACTACAGCTGTGTGTTGTTCCTGTGGATGTAGCTTGAACTTTATCTATTTTATTTATTGGCATTATTTAATTGGTTAGAGATCAACTAGGTCTTACGGTGTGGTTTTAAATGTGCTCTGGGTGGTACTATTAACAATTTTAGAAAAATGTGGCAAGAGGACTGGAGAGATTTTCAGAAGCAGCATCTATGTATGATCTTGGAGGAGGACACACCTGCAGCTGGTATGATTTTATTGAATTGAAGTTTTGAAATGTTGAAAATGTAATAAAATACAACAAGCTACAAAAACCTACAAACCATTTAAATGCTCTATGAAGGGGGGCAAGCCACCCTGCACCCCCACACCCCCGTTACTTAAATATACCAACTCTGAAATCACACTACAGTGCAGAAAAGGGAAATCGTCCCTTTCCCTGCTATATGGAGATCTCCATTAAAAGATTCAGTTTCAAAACTTTGATAATATGGTTTTGACCATATCAGATTTGAAGTTTTGAAACTTCGATCTTCTGATATAGACCCGTGGAAATGTGGTGGTGCCCCAAGGGAGGTTAACAGTTATGTGTATAATGTGGTGGTCCCCTAAGTGGTGTTAAAAGATATGCTTATAATGTGGTGGTGCCCCAAGTAGGATTAACAGATATGTGTATAAGATGGTGGTGTCCCAAGTGGGGTTAAAAGATATGTGTATAATATGGTGGTGCCCCAGGTGGGGTTAACAGATATGTGTATCATGTGGTGGTGTCCCAAATGGGCTTAACAAATATGTGTATAATGTGGTGGTGTCCCAAGTGGGGTTAACAGTTATTTGTATAATGTGGTAGTGCCCCAAGTGGGGTTAACAGATATGTGTATAATGTGGTGGTGCCCCAAGAGGGGTTAACAGACATGTGTATATTATTATGGTGCCCCAAGTGGAGTTAACAGATATGTGTATAATATGGTGGTGTCCCAAGTGGGGTTAACAAATATCTGCATACTATGGTGGTGCTCCAGGTGGTGTTAACAGATATGTGTATAATATTGTGGTGCCACAAGTGGGCTTAACAGATGTGTGTATAATATGGTGGTGCCCCAAGATGGGTTAACAGATATGTGTATAATATAGTGGTGCTCTAGGTGTTGTTAACAGATATGTTTATAATGTGGTGGTGTCCCAAATGGGGTTAACATATACGTGTATAATGAGGTAGTGCCCCAAATGGGGTTAACAGATATGTGTATCAAATTGTGGTGCTCCAAACGAGGCTAATAGATATGTGTGTAATATGGCAGTGCCCTAAGTGGACTTAACAGATATGTGTATAATGTGGTGGTTCCCCAAGTGGGGTTTAACAGATATGTGTATAATGTGGTGGTGCCCCAAGTGGGATTAACAGATGTGTTTATAATGTGGTGGTGCCCCAAGTGGGGTTAACAGATATGTGTATAGTGTGGTGGTGCCCCAATTGGGGTTAACAGATATGTGTATAATATGGTGGTGCCCCAAGTGGGGTTAACAGATATGTGTATAATATGTTGGTGCCCCAAGTGGGGATAACAGATATGTGTATAATGTGGTGGTACACCAAGCAGGGTTAACAGATATGTGCATAATGTGGTGGTGCACCATGTGTGGTTAACAGATATGTGTATAATGTGGTGGTGTCCTATGTGGGGTTAACAAATAGGTGTATAATATGATGCTGCCGCAAGTGTGGTCAACAGATATATGTATAATATGGTGGTGCCCCAAATGTGGTTAACAGATATGTATATAATATGGTGGTGCCCCAAGTGAGGTTAACAGGTATGTGCATAATGTGGTGGTGCCCCAAGTGGAGTTAACAGATATGTGTATACTATGTTGGTGCCCCAGGTGGGGTTAACAGATATGTGTATAATGTGGTGGTGCCCCAAGTGGAGTTAACAGATATATGTATAATGTGGTGGTGCCCCATGTGGGGTTAACAGATATGTATTTAATATGGTGGTACCCCAAATGGTGTTAACAGATTTGTATATAATATGGTGGTGCCCCAAGTGGGGTTAACAGATATGTGTATAATATTGTGGTGCCCCAAGTGGGGTTAACAGATATGTGTATAATATGGTGGTGCCCCAAGTGAGGTTAACAGGTATGTGCATAATGTGGTGGTGCCCCAAGTGGATTTAATAGATATGTGTATAATATGGTGGTGCCCCTAATGATGTTAACAGAGATGTATATAATATGGTGGTGCCCCAAGTGGGGTGAACAGATATGTATATAATATTGTGGTGCCCCAAGTGGGGTTAGCAGATATGTGTATAATGTGGTGGTGTCCAAAATGGGGTTAACAGATATGTGTAAAATGTGGTTGAGCCCCAATTGGGATTAACAGATATGTGTATAATATGGTGGTGCCCCAAGTGAGGTTAACAGTTATGTGTATAATGTGGTATGCCCCAAGTGGCATTAACAACTATCTGTATAATGTGGTGGTGCCCCAAGTGCGGTTAACAGATATGTGTATAATGTTGTGGTGCTCTAAGTGGGGTTAACAAATATGTGTATAATATGGTGGTGCCCCACATGGGGTTAATAGATATATGTATAATGTGGTGGTGCCCCAAGTCAGGTTAACAGATATGTGTATAATGTGGTGGTGCCTCAGATGGGGTTAACAGATATGTGTATAATGTGGTGTACCCCAAGTGGGGTTAACAGATATGTTTATAATGTGGTGGTGCCCCAAGTGGGATTAACAGATATATTTATAATGCGGTGGTGCCCCAAGTGGGGTTAACAGATATGTGTATAATGTGGTGGTGCCCCAAGTGGGATTAACAGATGTGTTTATAATGTGGTGGTGCCCCAAGTTGGGTTAACAGATATGTGTATAATGTGGTGGTGCCCCATGTGAGGTTAACAGATATATGTGTAATGTGCTGGTGTCCCACGTGGGATTAACAGATATGTATATAATGTGGTGGTGCCCCAAATGGAGTTAACAGATATGTGTATAATAATGTGGTGCTCCCAGTGGGGTTAACAGATATGTATATAGTATGGTGGTGCCCCAAGTGTGATTAAGAGATATGTGTATAATATGCTGATGCCCCAAGCGGGTTTAACAGATATGTGTATAATGTTGTGGTGCTCCCAGTGGGGTTAACAGATATGTGTATAATATGGTGGTGTCCCAAGTGTGATTAACAGATATGTGTATAATATGGTGATGCCCCAAGTGGGGTTAACAGATATGTGTATAATGTTGCGGTGCCCCAAGTGGGGTTAACAGATATGTGTATAATTTGGTGGTGCCCCAAGTGGGGTTAACAGATAGGTGTATAATATGGTGGTGCCCCATGTGGGGTTAACAGATTAGTTCATTTACTATAATTTACAGGCGTATACAGCATTAAGCCTTCAAATGTTTAGGTTTTTTTTAAGAAGTATAATGAGTGATGACTGATTTTTCAAGAATACTCTCAAAATTTTAATGCTTCCAACATGAACATGGTTGATAAGGATTTTTATTCCTTGTGGAATCCTGAAGAGTATAGTCTTTAAACTGAAGCAACACTTGCAAATGTTTCTTCTGCCTCTTTTCAGCAATTTTTTTTCTAGACACAAATGACAAACACTGGTGAAAATACTTCGCAAAAACTGGTCCCACACCCTCCACTGGCAGTTGTTCTATCAGCCATTGTAAATAAATACTATATATCACCTGTTTCAAAGACAATGCACCTGCTGTGCAGAGATTACTAAAATCCGACATCATATGTGCAGTTTGTCAGTATCAGTGTACATCCAACTCCCCCTTCATCTTGCTCTTCCCTTCATCTTGCTTTTCTGACATTTCTCCTCAGAATATTCATAAATGTGCTTAATTAATTCTGCTGCTATCAACCACTCATTTAAATTACCACAGTATTGCTTTGAAAAACAGTCATTTACAATGAGATCTTAGATGTAGTCTGCTCAGCAGAATTTGTTGTGGGCAGGCAATCAAATATATGATTTATTTGTGTGTAGTTCATTACTACTAGATATGATGCATTTAAAACTGAATGCCCTACTGGATTAAATGTGCTATTCTGGTGAAGGAATATTTAGTACTAATAACATTTGCATTTCTTAGAAATACTTTAGTTTATTTACCCTTATGCTATAGGCAATGGAAAATCGCAATCAGTTGTGCCTATACCACTTAGTCAACCTATTAATTAAATTCATTAAATTATATTATCAAAGTAACTTTAATGTATAAAGCAGAAAGTCACTTTTGTAATGCTTTTACTGAAGTGTTACATGATGTAAAGTACTGCAATTGAGCAGTTGTGGGGTTGGTATAATGGTTAAAGTCTTTACCTCAGAGATAGAAAGTATAGAGTTTGATTCTGAGCTCTAGTCATTGTTTAGACTTGTAATAGTCTGCAGATTGATAGTCTAATATGAACCTGTGTGCTACAGGATCACTTGCAGACATATTATTTCCCCTTTTTTGCTTAGATTGCATTAATATCCTTTAGTTGACTTCTGGACATACTGATCATTGTTCCTGAAGAGGGCGTTTTGCCTGCTTGAACACTACATGCTTGGACAATGTATATAACTTGTAAGAAACAAGAGCATACTTATCATATTTACCTTGGATTTGTAGCTTGCCAGCAGTTTAATTGGCATGTGATGACAATAATTTGCGGCGCTGCTTATTCATGTCAGCTGCGAGATTTACCTACAATCATGCACCGTAAGGCATGTAGTACCAATACAGCTGGAGAAAATGCTGTTTAGATATATTTATCACTTTACTTACAGACATATGGGCTTAGATAAAGTGATCATTTTTAGATCTTGGTTTTCTTCATATAAAACTGATTTTATTAATCATCATCAACCTCCTTTTTCCCCATTTTCTACATGGGAGTCAGGGTGTCATGCCATCTGTCATCATCTCTCTCTATTCAGTACCACTCTCCTGCCTTCCTCAACACTCATGCCTGACTGTTGCAGGTTTTCTTTCACATAGTACATCAACCTCTTTGCTGGATGCCCTAGTTTCTTCTTGCCTTCTTCCTGTCTGTTCCAAATCTTTTTCATCAGATTGTT